>NW_019735574.1:172220-253544 GCF_002891405.2 Cryptotermes secundus | reverse complement strand
TTACAATCCCTTAGGTCTGGCTTAACAATACAGATGTACACGTGTTACCGACAATCAAAATCGTAATAATAATAATAATAATAATAATAATTATTATTATTATTATTATTATTATTGATTTTATGTGAAAATTCCAATATTTCATATCTTTTCTTCCATATTCAGGCACTTGAAATTCCGTGTTTGTTGTAACCTTAAATTAATATTCAAATATTTCCCAACTTAAGTTGCTGATATTCCAGCTCCAGCACACCACCACAGTCGATAAGTTCGTGGAATGGCCGCAAAGCGTCGTACGGGAATTTCTTGCCAATATGTTTCAGCAATGTTTTCGACAGCTATATCAGCGTTGGCAGACTTGCATAGCGGCCAACGGCAACTATTCTGAGGGACGAAGTGGATCTGCGTAAGTGTATGTGAATACCTTGTAATATGATGCGATAAAACCACAGTCCACGAACTTAATGACTCTACCACGTATAAGTTGCGTGCAGACTTCTTTAAGCTCCGTTGCTTCTGTAAAAGAGTTCCTGTTACAGAACATTACAATACTACACTTAAATAACGCACGTTTGTAACTCAACATGAATTTCATATTCCTGGCTCCAATGGTTCGTAATTTTTCGCTATTATCGTGAGAGGTAAGTTAAAATGCTGGAATTGTCGACATCTTACTACTTTACATTGTAAAAATTGCCTCAGGAAAGTCTCGCACTATTTTCGAAGGCATAGCCTATTAACACGGGTTATGACTAATCCAGTCTACAAAACCGAATTAACGGCCGTCGGGATTCGTTGCGCTCACCACGCGACACCCTCTAACCGCAGAAGTTGGCACTAACTCCGCCGACAAGCGGCGATCGCTCGGTCGATATACTTCGCTTGCGGACTAAAGCCACGGAGTTCAGTTAATTCTATGACAACATTACGGAAACCTAGTATCCCCTCCATTCCATACCTTGTACATCTGCTACGTTGCCATTACCGTAATCCTGGATCGCTTTGGCAGCATGGCCGGCTCTGTGACACATGTCCGTTTAATTTCATTACAACATGCCTCAACAATTTGCAAATCTGACACAGTCACCCACCCACGCTGTCACAAATTGACCCCGGTTTACAGTACTGATTGTGGAAAATTACGGAGGGTGGGTGGCCTTCATTTACATAAAAAACAAACCCCGTGATTTTAGTCCGCAAGCGAACTATACCGACCGAGAGACCGCTGCTTATCGGCGAAGTTAGTGCAAAATTTTGCTGATAGAGGGTGTGCTGTGGTCAGGGAAACGAATCCCCACGGCCGTTAATTTTGGTTTTCTAGACCGGAGCCCCTCAATTATCCTCACGAGGCTGAGTGGACGCCGTTCCAGACCCACTATGTTTCAGATAATCTTTTAGCGCTGGGAATCGAACCAGGAATTCTGACCACTAAACCACAGGGGCGGTCCTACAATTACACAATGTTCATTTAAAAGGTATTGAAAATCGATTGATCGAAAAATTATAAAGTGACACTGAAACAATATGGAGCTGTCAGAATCCTACTCAGCTTCTTTACAGAAAGGTATGCTAACACAGTCCGCTTATCACAGTACATGAAGGCCACATATACATATAAAGCGAGGTTGATTTATGCTAAAGGAAGCTGTCTTCTCAGATGGGAATTGGTGAGGTTCACACAATTACATCTCTCACCGTTGCCTATAAAGAAGGTAGACATTTATATAAGCCCGGACTATTAATTTAACGTTTATAGTTCCACTTTTTATTGTATCTCACATCAAATATAAAAGCATACACACGCTTACTCGTACAAGATCTCATAGCATTATCTGTTCTACTGTTTCCTTCGCAGATATATCAATGTCTTGCCAACTGGAAACTTGTATATTATGGCTGAAAACTGCGGAAGTTTAGCCTGACAGAGAAATGAACAATGTACGGTAGTTTGAAATTGGTGTCGGTTGGAACTTATTATCAGGTCAGACACACAACGTGAAGGCTACGACCAAACGCTCACATGCTCGTGTAACTTCAGCTTTCGGGTTTCAACCCGAGATGGGCGGCATAAACGTCAAGATAGAATCATAAACTTGGTAACTGGTGTTCCTGGTTCGTTTGGACACTTCGAATAACCGGAGACTGGTTGAATATTGCGGTAATTAAAGATGCTGCTTCCATTTCACACACTGTAGTCTCTCTATTGTATACCGCCTATGTGGTCTATTCCTGGCTACAGATCCAGAGGTCCCGGGTTCGATTCCCGGCGCTACCAAATTTTCTGAGAAGTAGTGGGTCTGGAACGGGATCCACTTAGCCTCGTGATGATAACTGAGGAGCTATTTCAACGAAATAACGGCTCCGTTCTAGAAACGAGATTAACGGCCGTGGGGATCCGTTACGCTGACCATGTTACACCATCTATCGACCAAAGTTGGCACTAACTTCCTCGATAAGCGGCTGGCGGTTGCTCGGTCGGTATAGTTCGCTTACGGAATCAAGCCACGGAGTTTGTCTTTTGTTTGATAGTCTTCTTTTTTTCTTTCCATTGAATGCACGATGACGCCTCGCAACAAGATGTCCACAAAGAACTCAAAAATCAACCAACAGTTTCTTGTGTGAAAGGGCTCTGTATCATCGACGTGACTAATGTCCATTATCTCAGTGTCAATTTCCGTCACTTCTGTTTGAATATATCCGTTTTAGAGAAACATGCCAGCTCGGAAAGCTACTGTATACAGCCTAGGGCTGGATCTGCGGGAGGGCATAACGTCCGGACTGTCTCTAGGGGCTAAAAAACAACGGGTAAAATCTGGGACAGAGAGGCAGAGGGGTGAAGCAAACCGCTCACCTCCATTTTGAGGACTAGGGTAGGACTGCATGGGAGGAAAAATACATCCGGTGCCAGGATAGCAACTGGCTACGGGCTGGACGACCTAGGGGCCGGAGTTCGAGTTCGGTAGGGTAACGAATTTTGTCTTCTCCACGTCATCCAGACCGGCTCTGGGGTCCACCCACCTCCTATCCAATGGGTACCGGAGGTTCTTTCCCCGGGGGTAATGCGGCAGGGGTGTCAAGCTGACCACTCATCTCCAGTTAGTCCGGAGGGTAAAAAATGTGGATTTATATATCCACTCCCCATACGTCTTCATGGCCTAGTGATTAATTAGTTAAGCACAGGGACAACTTTACCTTTTCATCATGTTTACACTTTCACAGTAGCTCCTTGGGAGCTTCACGTCTACTTAATGACCCGAAGCAACTTTTCCAGAAATTCGTGGCTGCTCTACTGCTTCAAAATCGTCTCCCACAGCCAAACTGTTTCAATGGCATAGGGCCATCCCGTGGGAAAAGACAGACCTGGGATAAGGATGAACAACAGTCATGAAAATGTACATGAAACAGCCAAAAGAGACCCACAGGGGGGTCAAACCGGCGATAGAGAGGGTCGAGGCTGCAGGAACCACTATTGTAAAGTAAGCCCTCCGCGGCCATATTACAGCATATTCTCAGTTTCCGGTGAAAAATAAAAATTTGAAAATAACTACAATGTCCACATCCGTTCCTCTTTTCTCGTATAAATACGACAAAGCGTTTGATGTCAGCAATCGGTGACAGCGTGAGAATGCTGAACATTATGAAAACAAGACATGACATATTCGACTTACGTGAGGCTACCCCAAAGGTTTTGTAACAGGATCTTAAACCAGCAATCCCATTTTGTGCATGGTCCTGGCAAAGTTCGAACAGTCAGAGGATCACTTATTTAATATAACAAACGACGAATATCCATCCCACTTAGGAATGGAACATATTTTGGACAAAGGGTAAAGCTATCCCTGTAACAGACCGTGAAGGCCCATAGGGTTGAGAGACGTCGAGGCACCCACATTTTCTATACACAATCGGCTCACAGATGGCGGTGAGGTTGTCAGCCTTACGCGCTGGCTCCGATTTACCTCCCAGGAAGATCCCTGCTACTCATTTCTCTTAGAGGTTGAGTCGACCCCAGAACAATAGTGCGGCTAGAAGGATTAGGTCAATTGAAAAAAATCCACCTCATCGGGACTCGAACCCGTGACCTTCTGGTCTGCAGCATAATGCCTCGACCAACTACGCTACCCCGTGCCCCCAACATATTTTGGATTGGCAGTAAGAAGTTATTTGACCGAGAACATTTATGGAAGACGCTGAAACAATCCTTACATGGCACGGCGAACTTCAAAAGACTGCAGGCAACTCGTCTGATGTGACGCATGATATAAACTGTACTTACGCAACAATCATACTTGTGACTGACAGTGAAAGAGTTGCGTTATCCCAAAAATGTAGGGGGGGGGGAGATGCTAAGCCATTAACCTTCGTTTGAACATGGCTCCGAGGAGTAAGAAATATTTCAACTCCACTAACATAATGGCCAAGTATGTACAAATGTTTTTCATTGTTCTGTTTTGAACACCTCTTTGCTCAGTCTTATACTTGCAACATTGTGTTGTAAGCATGTGGTGATATTAGTAATTCCCCCCACTCCCGACTCCTTGACAGCCAGCAAATGTTGTGACAAGACGACACCAAATGTTCCCACCATGACGTCATCACGGACCTGTTCCCTCTCCAGATGCAGAGCAGTGTGCCACACCGTGAAAGCGATGCGATGGAGGATGGCCTCATCCAAACAGATCGGCAGTGTCTCGTTGTTATTGCTGTTCTTTACATTGTTATTGTTGCAGCAGCTACTGCTTCCACCGCAACAATGTGTCCTGTTGCTTCCATATGTCATATATCCCATGTGGTTACTCCTCGACGCCATTTGTGTATCAACTGCTTTTATTCACTTCATGAAAACGCGGTAACCACTCAGACACAATACAGATTTTATCTTTAAGACGTACTGTATTAATCCTGTAACTTTTTAGAATAAAACACTGGATAATATTTTCGAAAATGTATAAGTACACGAAAAGTCACAACAAATAACCGGTAAAAACTACATTCTACGACCAGATGACGTAACCTTTCGTCGTCCGAGATATGTTTGTATTCTTTAACATTGTTTCAAAATATGGCGGCTAGAACATCATAAAGTGTAACACTTGAGTACTATATTCACTGTTAATTAATGTTCGTTCTTCATATATATTTGGTTCCTTAATAAAAATTCAAAAGAACTAAACAAACACTGTCTTGGTTTCTGTATTGGGACTACATTCAGTTATATGTTTATTACACATTTGTATAGAACACCACTCGGCACCTACAGGCGACATTTTGCATCAAAAGTAATTAATGCGTATGTTCAGGGCAAAGACTGGGCCGAATAATGTAGATAGACTTGAAAGGATTCTGACGATGGTGTATACTGTACTTCTTTTGGCTTATTTTGGACTTCACCTATCGTCCGGTATATAAAAGACAAAAAACCACGACGTTTCGGAGACTGGATCTGTCTCCGTCTTCAGGTGGATAGGGAAGGGTAAACCTTGAGCTAGTCTCAATCACTAGACCAGTGATTGAGACTAGCTCTTTCTAAGAGGCCCAACTGAGTAGGTTTACCCTTCCCTACCCACCTGAAGACGGAGACAGATCCAGTCTCCGAAACGTCGTGGTTTTTTGTCTTTTATATACCGGACGATGGGTGAAGTCCAAAATAAGCCAAAAGAAGTACGAATAATGTTGTATAAACGGACAAAACGATGGCTTCTCGAGAAATGAACCCACCCGTCGGTATCGAAATAGAACTGAAATTCATTCTCAAGGAAGTGCCCACGGTTAGTAGTAAATTTCATGCGAGACCTGATGCATGACATCTATAAGCTGTTTCCTGCAGTAAAAGAAGATAATGGTGACCAATCTCATCCACGGCAGCATTGGCTATCGTACATATTGGCAATACTGGACAGTAAATTTAACAAATGTTTGGATGTTCCGGAGAGTGACAGTACATGGACACGAAAATTATAGGCTACACATATATTAAGATGATGATAATTCCTGAGTCGTGATACACACAAATATGGTCATGAGTCAAACAGCGGCTGTGCTGGCGAAGACCAGTACCGATTTACCCGAAACCCGGAACCAAAATATTTAATTTATTTATGTCTTTTAATCTCAGACGAAATGTCCCTTTTATAAGACTTCGTAGGACATTGTGCTACTTCCAAATAACACGAGAGACTGTACGAATAATTTTAAATTACTGGACCAATATACGGTGAAATTATTAAACAGCTTCAAATACGATAATCCGAACCCGATAAATAAGCAGCCAAAATTGTGCGTTGCACATATGGACATTCTTCACAAGAAGAGTAACTGTACAGCACTGGCCGCGCCATAGCGGTTAGTCGCTGGCTTCCCATGGCGGCGGCCCGGCTTCAATCCCGGATCTGGTCAAGTGGTATTTGTGGTGGACAAAGTGGCGCTAAGGCAGGTTTTCTCTTAGTACTTCGGTTTCCCCTGCCAATCTTCATTCCACCAACTGCTCCACAATCACCCTCACCTATCATCTGTGTCTGGTACAATAGGTTAGAAGTGGCACATTACAAGGGACTTAGTCCTACCCCACTAGCAATAAAAAAAACTGTACGGCAGGTTATGTGGAGGGTGGGGGAGGGGGTTATATAGAGTAAATTTCAAAATGGGCCCATACGAGAGGAAGAGCCGCATAATCCGAATATTTTAATGATTTCGCTGTTAATATGAGAGTAATTAGACGAAAGTCAATTACTACCGACTGCATTTATACAAATTAATAACCCCCAACCGATCACAGTGGCCGCGCACGCGGTCTAAGGCATAAACCGTCTCCGTATGCTCGAGCACTGGGATCGTGGGTTCCAATCCCACTCGAGGCGTGGATGTCTGTATGTTAATTTATTGTGTTTGTGTTGTTCTGTCTGTAGGTAGCGGTCTTGCGACGGGCCTACCGACTGTGTATGGAATTAAGAAACTTAAAAAGCGGCCAAGGCTCAAAGGGCTGTAGAGCCATAGAGAGAATAGACTGCACTCTCTTGTAACAATACATCGATGTGCTATATGCACCAGTATTGTTCTTCGGGTACTTCTCATTTTCTGACTGAACTTCATGAGTTGGCTATAGTGCTGTTTCCAGGCGTCTGGTTCTTGTTATGACGACATATGCTTGCTTATACATGAACGCATATAACTTGATCCTTTGTCATGACCGTGCCACAGCGCAGGACATCAGCGCCTGCTTCTCACCGCGACGACCCCACATCGAGCCCAGGACACGTTATGTGCGATTTGCGGTGGACAAAGCGGTACTGCGGCAACTTCTTCCCGAGTACTTCGCGACTTCCTGTCAATTCTCATCCACCCAGCTGCTCTATATTCATTATTAGTCCTCCTGCCACCGATACTCTCAGCGTCGTTAAATTACCAATGTTAGAGAAAATGTGTTCTCTCGTTATGCATATTAATTTTTTTTTTACTTCGCTTAGTGGGGGGGGGGGAGTCCAACTGGGTTCACTCTGCACGGCTGCCACTGATTGGCCTATTGTAGCTTGCCCCGGGGTGATTATGATGATAAGAGAATTTGGTGGAATGAAGATTGGCAGGGGAAACCTCGATGTCTCACAACCCTATGGGCCTCTATGCCTTGTTACAGGGATACCTTTACGTTTTTCACCTTTCGCCGTTTACGAAGCAGTCAACAATTAAGTCTACACCAGGGAAAAAAGTAACAGGCTTTACACTTTCGTGCATTGTAACATCTGCAAGTTTCATTCGTGTTAATAACGGGACGTCATAATGTAACTTCTCAGAATTCCATTTGTAAACGATATTAGCCTTGCGACGAGCTGATCACCCGCCCAAGGAGTCTTACTGTACGACTAAGATCTAGAAAAACCAAAGTGAACGGAGAAGTTCATGGAGGTAGGCCTAGACCCGTAGTGCCAAGGAAAAAACAACAATCAGTCCAGTATACAGGTAGGAAAAATTAGCACGAACGTGCTACCACTGTCTTCAATACGAAAACCTGAAGATAGAGGCAGCGAATACCTCCGAAACTTTGGTACCTACCTATCAATATTACATGGTGTCACATCCCCAAAGACCGTAACTTTCATTTCAGTTATTTCAGGTATATTTATTTGGATCAAACAAAATTCAACTCAGAAGTTTGATAACGTTAAGTGTGTATTAGACAAAGTGAGAACAGAACAACGGAAATACTGAGATGCCAGAGTACGGAGACATAGACATGGAAAAACTACAAAAAAAAAAAAAACAGAGATGTCGTTGAATGTTATCAGCCTGGAAATGACGAAGTCTGGTTTACATCTTAACCTCAGAATAAACACGTCTTCGAAACCGGTAAAGGAAGTAAAGGACATCATGTGTAAACAGCTTCTGGCTCTTTATCTAACGAAAGTTATCAACTGAACTGGTGTGAGCTGTCATGAGTGGATACATCTAACACCTTGCGTCTTCGCTTATGTAACCATATTTTGTCGACTACATCTGTTATAAATACAGAGTTATGGATGATGGAGTTAATATTCTGATCGAGTAACTCTTGAGTCAAATGAAGAAGCAATCTAATAAAGAAATAATTCCGGAAAGTGATTCAGTCAGAATGTGGGAGGATGAAGACGCCGCCTGTTTCGTAACATTCCGCCACCCGCTTCGCGGCAGTTACGACTATGTTCCGTGAGGATACCAGATTGCTCTGTCGGGATTCAAACCGGGTAATACCTTGGTACTACAGCCCCTGTGGGCCTAGGCCTACCTCCATGAACTTCTCTGTTCACTTCGGTTTTTCTACATCTTACACATTCGGTAGGGCTCCTTGGGCGGGTGATCAGCTCGTCGCAAGGCCTCTACCTGTACACAAACACAGAAAAACGCACAAACTAAACATCCATGCCTTGAGTGGGATTCGAACCCACGATCCCGGTTTCCAAGTGAGCGAAGACAGTACATGCCTTAGACCGCTCGGCTACCGTGACCGGCCGGGTAATACCTATAACTGATAATTTCTACGGTTGTACTAACGTGCTTAGTAATTGGTATATCAAAATGATTAAAATGTAATTTATATATATCAATTGTCTACTCCATGCAGAAACTGGCAACTTTCACCCGACACAGAAGAATTCTAAGCTGTTGGGAGGATTACAAATATGGATCGAACAGAAACATGTCATGTGACTGAGAAGTAATTTGGGAACGTGACCAAAGGCTGGCTTTAGTCTGTACGATGCTCAACGTTTAGATTCCAATACCAGAGAGACGTTTAGTATTACTTAATTCTGTATTTCGGCATCCTGTTGCAATTGTTGAACTTAACGTCCATGTATTTATGGTCCGTCAATATTGCAACATTTGTTTATTCACTACTTAATTTTAATTTTAGTTTAACATTTTACACTTTAACACTACAGGTTTCGGCCCCAAACGGCCATCTTCAGGTGTCTTGATATGTTACAAATATTTTATCAAATTATGTTAAAATTGTTACACTGTCTTAGTCCGTGATTTTAACATTCGACATTATGCAACAAGAAAAAAAAAACAAATTCAGGACAAAATCGGGCCTAGAACAAACTTTCAAACTTCAGAATGAAGGAAAACGATGTAGCATCGAAGAGATATACAACGTATTAAGATGAAAGTGCACTGCGGGGGCCCGGGTTCGGTCAACTGGGATTTGCGGTGGACAAAGTGACGCTGGGGCATGTTTTCTCCGAGTACTTCGATTTCCCCGGACATTCCACCAAATGCTCCACAATCACCCTCACCTATCATCTGGGGCTGGTACAATAGGCCAGAAGTGGCCGCAGTACAAGGGACTTAGTCCACCCTACTAGCAATAAAAAAAAAGAAGTGCCATGAAGTCTCTGTCGAATAGGTTACCACCCGTCCTTCGCATCCAGGAGGTCATGAGATCAACCATCGGCATGGAAACCAGCTATCCTGTGGGTTTTCTAGTTTTCCCCCCAAAACACGGCGATATTACGTCACATTAAATATCCTTTCAAGCTGACTGTTACATAATCTGAGATACTGCGATAATTGTTAATAAGCCATAGCAAGATAAATAGGGTAAGGGTGAGAGTGAAGATCTTCATAACGCTACCGACCCTACACTCAGGATCAGCCATTCAGAGTAAGGGCTAGTACCAGAAACTTCTGTGCAGCTTTCTTGGAGAAGTATTCAAAAATAGATTTTCCTTCGCTTGAGAAAGTCGAAGATAACGCTAAATGTTGGATGTTCTTTTACTGTTTAAAATTTCGATCCGTACTTCACACAAAAACACAATTCGTCTCCATTGTACCTGCCCCGGGTGATTATGATGATGGAGAATTTGGTGGAATGAAGATTGGTAAGGGAAACCGAAGTACTCGGAGAAAAACCGCCCCAGCGCCACTTTGTCCACCAGAAATCCCACTTGACCAGACACGGGATCGAACACGGGCCGCCGCGGTGGGAAGCCAGCGACTAACCGCTTGAGCTGCGGCCAAGAGAGACAGTATAAAGGACACGAACTAAATTGGTTCTAGATTTTAACAGTCTTTTAATCCACGCTAGTAAATAAACTAATTATAATAATTTATAAATATTTTAATGTATCCATGCACGTCGTTATAGTTGTTAAATGGTCAGATTTTACATTCATGGCACTGTAATGCTACTGTACGTATGTATTGATATTGACCAATCACACTGCAATAGTAGTTTCCGCACTACTGCAATGTGTTTGGTCAATCTCGGTACATACGTACAGTATCATTACAGTGCCAAGGATAGATATATCGTCCTTCTGAAGATTGTCTCTAGGACAGAAACATGTCAAGGATGAAGGATTAAAAAAAGAAAAAATTATGAGTCACAATGGGCGGAGTTGATAAAGTTTTATAATATTGCAATTGTGACAGACCAGGATGAACCAAATCAAAACGACCTCATTTCTCGAGATATTAATAAATGTGCGCTGAAAAGCCTATATAAAAATGAAACAGAAACGCCGTGTAATTAAGTAAGGGCTGCCCCATACTAAGTGTGCAGGTTTCCTGAATTATTTATCGGCAATGAAGCGAGTGCTGCAGTCGGCGTTGGCGCGAGGAGCTTAAGAACATGGCGTATCTGGCGTTAGGGGCCCAGGAAGTCCAGAGCAGAATCTTAATTGATCTTATTGAGAGGGGGGGCGAAGAACTTCATAACGAGACTGGTTTTTGCTACGAAGTGTACGTAACAGGATTCAAATTAAAGAATAAAGAAATTTATCTGTCTGGCCTATTACGTAACATTTGTTTTCACTACGGTCGAAGTGACAATACCTACAATTCAGACACGGCGCTACACCCAGACAACCATAAAATTAGTATGTTTCGCCATTAATTCCGATATATCAATACTTATCTTCGTCATTAGGAAGACGAACCTGGATTTGCATAAAACACATCCAGAGTAGGAAGGAATACTCATATTCAATGTATGAGAATTGCTCTGAGTGTCCTCCACAAGCACTGAAATCTTCTTTACACGTCATCTGAATCTTACACAAAGATTTACTTTATCCGTTTTACAGTTTTTACAATTATTGATTTCTCAGACATGCAACTGGAGGGTAATTCGCGAATTCTTATGTATAATCACCCCCAAATTTATACAAAAATAAAATAAAGCGAAATAAACTTGAGACGTGGGATTCCGAAAATTCAAGAGAGGGGGTCGAATACCTCCACCGTAGCCCTGCGAGTCGTAGGAGGCAACGAAAATGGAACCCAGTGCCTGCACAGGGGTATAACCAGGCCACCATGTTCCTCGGGGATATAAATATGGAGACCTGGCCCTCCAGGTTGCCGGAGTCTCGAATCTGAGACAGTGAAATGTGGCCGTGAGTCCCGCGGGGCTCGGAGCTGAGAAAGACTGCGCTGGCGAAGACCAGCAACAATTGTAAACGACAGACCCAGGATGTTGCGTAAGGGTTATGATCGCAACTGTCCAGTTGGAAAGAAAAATAATTAGTGGTCGTGAGTCTCAAGGGCTTGTCGCCAAAACGAACCGATTAGTGGTAAACCCCCAGTCGTAAAGTAACTCTGACTATCACAAAGTTTCAAAAGGAGGAATTATTATCCTGCCTGTACGTACTCTGAGAAGCAATAAGTAACGCTCGAAGGTCACTCTTTTTTAACATGAAAACTTCTGCTCTTTCAGTTTTACCGGCGAGGCCCTCTGGACTTTTCCAACCCAGAATTAATTTCTGAAAGTATGAATCTACTAGACGTTTGGTAGGACTTCTTGAGGGGAAGCCAACAGGAACAAACGAAACGCTGGCAAACACTACAACTCCTCGAACGTATGTTCCCAGTGTTCGAGCGGTCACACATAGGTCGGCTGTGAGCACCAGGAGAAACCTACGCTTCTACATTCAGTATTACCAATTACTATGTGACATGTGAATCCACTGCACAGGTAACGACTCCTAAACAGAGGTCTCCTAAGCAACGTACACAGACGTTTCTTGCACAACGGAGGTGTCACCTTCATGACAACGGCTACGTAAACGTGTGTTCTCAGAGCAACAGGGAGGTCGGTTTCGTGAGAACGAAGAAATGAATTGTTCGACTTCGTGACCCTATTCGGTACGCCAAGTAGGTACAAAACCGAATAAAAACCAAAATATGAGGACCTGGACTGGTCCTACTCGTGGCTACATAACCAGAAATCCAGGTCGGCTAGACAGACAGATACCCGTGCGGAGGCGGCGTCGAATACCTCCACCCTGCGAGTCGTAGGAGGCGACGAAAAGGGAAGTCTCGAATCTGAGACAGTAAAATATGGTCACGAGTCCAAAGGGACTCGGACCCAAGAAAGAATGCGCTGGCAAGAGCCAGCGGCCTCTCGTCAGAGAGGGCGCCCCACAAGACCTTAACTGTCTAACAGTAACAAATATCTGTGGGGCTCGAAACCAAGACTGACTGACTGACTGACTGACCGACCGACCGTCAGTCGCAATGTGACTTCGACTTTAACTCTGATACAAGAGGCTCATCTAGTCATGAACCCCAGATGGGGCTCGACACCAAGACTTACTGACTGACCGTCAGTCGCAATGTGACTTTGACTTTGATATAAGAGGCTTAAACTTGGCGGTGGTCAAGCTTACTACCGCTCAAATGACAAAGCTGCCGTTGTAGCATAAGATGTGCATGTAGCATGATCTGCTCTGTAAGGCCTGTACTGACAGAGGACTTGTATGTAGTGCAAAAGGAAGAATTTTCAGTAACATGCTATATGTGCGATACATACACTTAACAAAGGCGAAGCGAAGCCTATTCATAAGAGACAAACCCATCTTCTCGTCAGAGAGGATGTTACATAAGGACTATTGCCACAACAGTTCAAGTTGGGGAAAAACAATCTCTGGTCGTGAGCCTCAAGGGGCCTGACGCCAAGACGAACTGATTGGTGGTAAACTGTCTGTCGTAAAGTAACTCTGACTCTGACTCTGACAGAAAACCAAAATACGATAGAATGCGGAAGAAGTGACCCGGCAGTGAACCAACGCGCTTTCGAGAACAAAGCGGAGAGGGATTCGTTATCCAGGAGCTGAATGTGTGAACTGTTATAATCACATGTAGTTGAGATAGTGACGTCAAATAAATCCAGTAATCAAATCTAGACTCCACAATTATGATTCACGTTAACCCGGATACACGTGACAACTAGTTCGAATCTAATCTTGCTTCTTTAATGGAACTTGGCTTAATGTTTATTTTCCAGACTGTCAATATGTTTGCTTCTCTACGGAGAAGCTAACAAAGTCATATCATTCAGAGGAATGAAAGCCCCTGCTGTTCCCTACGCAATAAAGCCCCTCCTTCCATCTGCTATCCTTTCCTGGTCACATACAAAAGGATGGAAGCTTGCGCGAAGTCGGAGATTGGAAGTCTCTGAAAACCAGTCGGTTTAAATAACGACTTGAATGAGGTGTATCTTTCCCGAAACCTAAGCAGCTAAGTACTACACCATTCAATAACAGGACCTACACGGATTTCACTGTATGACGCCGCAATGCAGCAGCAAGTACGTCAGAAATTTCCCAGAACCAGTTTCGGCCAACTCGCCTTCCAAAGTTCTTTCAAGTAGTGTGAGACTGGGCCCATTTTGTACGTCGGCCACTATGTGGCCTACTGTATGATCCCCGAATGATAGATGACGATGATGATGATGATGATGATGATGGAGAGTGCAGCAGTCGGTGGAATGAGAATTGGTGGGGGAAAACGAAATACTCTGAGAAAACCTGCCCAGTGCCACTTTGTTCACTACAAAATCACACATGACCTGACCTGGGCTCGAACCTGTGCCGCCGCGGTGGAAAGCTGGCGACTAACTGGCTGAGCTATGGCACGGCGTCTTCCAAGAACTTACGCAGCGTCACGCACAGACTGTATAAAAAGTACGGAAGCTGAATAATTATTTAATATCTGTCACTGGCTTTTTAATACATGCTGAGTACTTTCCCTTGTGATAAAGACAGCAGTAACGCGAGCCTAGCCGCAACTTATGCGCAGAACGGACATTAGTGTATGAGGCTTCACTTCCTAAGCCTTCATGGTGTTATGGCCAGCTTCCTAGTTCAGACACACAGCGAGTTATTCCAGAGGGTTAAAGAGGGCAGCATGCGTGAGGCTAATCACTATCTAGAATCGAAATGGATGTATGAAGCTTCACCTTCAGCCTTCCATCCCCAAAGTACGTCTTCACGGAAATGTAATATACGTAGTCCACCAAGCCTACTTAATGGTCAAAAGGGCTTCTCGCCATGGTGGGTTAAGGTCGATTGTAACGTAAGGCTACGCACTAACCCCATCCACAATCGATATTAATGTATCTGCATCTCCGCGCCCTCAATATACCTTCATGGTGCTGAGCTTAATACGACCCACCCAGGTCCCTATTCAATGGATACAGAGAGCTTTTTCCCGGGGGCTCAAAGACAGCTGCAACGTGAAGCTACCCTCTAAATTACATGTAGAACTGGCATTAACACATAAAGTTTCACACTCCTCCACGGGATTATACCTACGATCAGAGATGCCTCTACCCCTCTACGCTTACATACAAGCGATTAAACTGAATACGATATTTTGATTTTTAAAAGGCCAATTATTTATTTGTAACAGAGGTAACTAAAAGTTTTTATAGAACAAGGTCGTTTAACGTAGCTAAATCGTTAATAGTCACTATATCAGATGGTGAAATGATCATTAATTACGAAATTATGTAGACTCTTAAAAGGTTCTGACGATGGTGTATGACACACAGGATTACTGAGTTTTTGGACTTATCCACCGTCCGATACTCTAAAGAAAACAAAAGAACACAACGTTTCGGGAACTTGATTTGTTTCCGTCCTCAGGTGAGAGACTGTGTGACATCTACACTGATGGGTCCCTTAGAGTTAATTGGACCAGTGATTGCGGCTAGCTCTTTCTAACTGATCAAACACAGTAGGGGCGTCCCAGTCACTCACCTGAGGACGGAAACAGATCTAATTTCCGAAGCGGTGTGTTCTTTAGAATACCGAACAATGGACAAGTCCAGTAATCCATAATATAGAAAACAGTTGTGAAGTAATAACGAGAAATATGAATGAGTAAAACCAAGCACATTCCGCTCTGTTTTTACTGGTTCGGACATCTGATCCATATACTCTTAAGATAGGCGATACGACACCAGTGCCCGCCCTTCACCACGCACTGTATTGCATCTGAGCACAAACAGAAATCGTTAAAGCGAAAAATACAGAAACACAATTTCCAACACCTTAAATATAAATTACGATGGACTTAAACACGTTTCACGTTTCACGACTGCTTATTCACATTTCAGCAGTATAACATCACACACATTCATACTAATTCATTTCACACAATCATATTCACTAACATTCCACTGTAAATATTTATACTAATTATCACAGCGTATATAAAAGTAAAGCACAGAGTTGGAAAAAAAAAACAATGATATGAATGTCTGTCAGTCTGCCTGCCGTAAGTTTATCCGCAACCCCGACGCCGCACCCTACCCTCACAGGAACCCCGGGATGCTGCGTTCCAGCGACATCAAGCTGCTACTACACTGTGTGTAGGGTCGTCATGGTAACACATGCAACACAGCGCCGCTCTGCGCCCGATTCGCCAAGTCACAGCGGGCCACTCCGTACAAATTGCACGTGGAACTGGTTGCCACAGTTAACGCAGCTGTTAATTGGCAATCAATTTTAAAGAATTAAATAATCCAGTAACATATTAATCCAATATCACAAAGGACTGGTCAATACTCAGGCTTCAATCGTATTCAGTATCTTCCGAGTTCAAACCTCGTCACCTACACGGTTATCTTGATTGAATGTTTTCGTCGTTTTCTTCAGGCCATATGGGAAAATGCCAGGATATCTTAAATTAGGCTATGTCTGCATACTTCCACACCCTTTTGAACTCCTTGATCACTAATAATTTCAAGATTAATGATCTTAAACAACCGAAAGGGTCGTTAAATAAACCAAAACCAAATAAATAAACGTGTAAAGGTAAAGCTGGCCGGTCACGGTAGCCGAGCGGTCTAAGGCATGCACTGTCTTCGCTCGCTCGGAAGCCGGGATCGTGGGTTCGAATCCTACTCAGGGCATGGATGTTCGTGTGCGTTTTTCTATTTGTCTACAGGTAGAGGCCTTGTGACGAGCTGATCACTCGCCCAAGGAGTCCTACCGTATGTGTAAGATCTAGAAAAACCGAAGTGAACGGAGTTCATGGAGGTAGGCCTAGGCCCATTGGGGCTGTAGTGCCAAGGAAAAAAAATGTAAAGCTGTCCCTGTGCTCAACGAATTAAACACTACGCCATGGAGGCGTATGGGGGAGTGGACGTGTAGATCCACATTTTCCTGACCTCGGTACTAGCTGGGGGTGAGTGGTAAGCTTCACGACCCGGCCGCTTTACCCTCGGTACGCATTGGATAGGAGGTTGCATGGACCCCAGAGCCGGCCTGGACACTATGCAGAAGAGAAAATGAAATGAGTACCCTAATATATTATTACATTATTCAAACAAAACAAAATACTAAATCATACCAATAAAACGTACGCCTATGGATGTTAAAATTCGTTATGATGATATATAATACTAATGGCATATCTGGGCCGCGCCATAGCTCAAGCGGTTATTCGCTGGTTTCCCACAGCGGCGGCCCGGGTTCGAGCACGGGTCTGGTCAAGTGGGATTGTGGTAGACAAATTGGCGATGGTGCAGGTTTTCTCCGAGTACTTCGGTTTCCCTTGCCAATCTTAATTCCACCAAATTCTCCATCATCATAATCACCCGGGCAGGTACAATAGGCCATTCAGTGGCCGCTGTGACGAGTGGACCCAGCTGCACCCCCCCTATGCGAATAAAAAAAATTGGTATGTCTACAATAACAACGGCTTTTCTCAATGTCTCTTCCAGCCCATTCTGGTCCCAGGCCTCTTATTCAGTTCCGTAATCATTTTTCACAGCCGGTAGGACTCCTTGGACGAGCGATCAGCCCGTCGCAAGGCCGCTACGTACACACAGAACAACACAAACACAGAATAAACGCACAGACATCCATGCCTCGAGTGGGATTCGAAACCACGATCCCAGAATTCGAGATAGCGAAGGCAGCTCATGCCTTAGACCGCGTGGCTATTGTGTCCGGCGTAACAACGATTTATTTAGTAAATTACAGTATGTTGTATATTTACGATAATTAAAAGTTGGGTAGTTGGGCTTTAGGAACATTTTTTCGCTTAATATGATATATATATACTTTCGATATTTTTGTGCGCAATAATAGATTTCATTAGTAGTGGTAGACCAAGGCGTAGGTGGGTGGATAATATTAAAATGTATCTGAGATAGGATGGGATGGTATGGATTGGATTGGTCTGCTTCTGGATAGGGACCAGTGAAGGGCTCTTGTGAACACGGTAATGAACCTTCCTGTTCCGTAAAATACTGGGAAATTCTTGAGTAGCTGTGCAACTGGTGGCTTCTGAAGAAGGGCCCAGCTCTATGAGTAAGTACGTAAGCGCGGGGGGGGGCAGTGGTGGTGGTAGTAACGTGGAATTGCCAAACATGTACATAAACGATATCTTAATACTTTAAAGGAGGGCGTACGTTTGAAAGTATTATGAACATGAAACTAGAGCCAGAGCTTTTAACACGAAATGGAAAGATTCAACTTGTATCCTTCCGAGTGTGCTTGAGCTACAGCTTTCAAATACAAAAGCTTCGTGGGGGACACAGTGACTTCACGGAATCCTAGTAGTACCGTGATGTATATCTGTGCTTCGCTTAATTACTTTCAAGAGAATAATACATCTTTCGTTTGTACACACATACTATATATATAACAAAAATTACAATGACCGCCACAATGTATCGCTCGCATATACTTTCACTTACTGCCGTGCCATAGATAAGGTGGTTAGTCGCCGGCTTCCTACTGCCGCGGCCAGAGTTCGAGCCCAGGTAAGGTGGGATTTGTGCTGGACGAAGTGGTATCGGAACAGGTTTTCTCAGAGTACTTCGAGTTCCCCTGTCAATTCTCATTCCACGGACTGCTACACACTCATCTACCATCCGGGGCTGGTACAATAGTTCAATTAGTGGCCGACGTACCAAGTGGACTCAGTCTCACCCAACCCCAAGAAACCAAAAAGAAAACTCACCTACTTACTCATGGAGCTGAGCCCTTCTTGAGGCGCCACCAATTCTGCAGCTACTCAAGAATTTCCCAGCATTTTATGGAAGCCGTAATGTTCATTACCGTGTTCACAAGAGCCCTCCACTGGTCCCTATCCTGAGCCAAATCGATAAGAACAAAACTACTTTCACTTATTCATTGATTATTCCAGTTACTTCTGCATTCGTCACTTATGAAAACATGGGCCTGTGTGTGTACTGTTATTAACAAAGTACTGACAAAATTTCCTCACATAGGTTCATGAGGTTCTTACAGCGGTTGCTATAGTCAACCGACGTTTCGAAAGAACATGTTGCCTACATCTTCTACACGGCGTTATACCCCAGAAAATAAAACCCCTCAGAAGTCCCTAATTGTAGCCCTTCATTAATAATCCCTTGATGTCTGTAAGCAGTCACCTCTGTTCGAGCGCCTCGTATTACGGGTTCGACCTGTTGCCATTAATACCGTTCAAACTTCAAGCCAAACTTACGCGCCTGATTGCTCTGCTACACTGACCCGTTTAACTCTTGAGATGGGGAAGTTGCCTATGATCTGTGGCGCTATAGCACCTTCATACCCCATGACGAGAATTCTGTAACTCATCTATCTAATCAATCAATCTACCAATCTACCTACCTACCTACCTACCAACTACCAGCTACCTACCTACCTGTCTGTCTGTCTATCAATCCATCAATCTATGTATCTATATTTAGACACTGTCTACACCAACTGCAGTACATATTATTACATAATCATGTATTTTATTTCAATGTAAATTTTAAGTAACTTACTGGTAATAAAACTATTATTGGAAAAAATCTATCTATTCCTGTTGCTCCTTCTGGAGCACAGGGCATCAGTGAAACGCTTCGTTTCACTTCAGTTTCTTAATTCTTAGACAGGCGGTAACCTCCTTGAACGGGTGATCAGCTCGTCGCAAGGCCTCTACCTTTACACAAACAGCAAAACGCACACACACAAAATAAACATCCATGCCCTAAGCGGGATTCGAACCCACGATCCCGGTTTCCAAGCGAGCGAAGACAGTACATGCCGTAGACCGCTCGGCTACCGAGACCGGCCCCCATACATAATTAGTGAATGTTATTTAAAAACGAATAATTTGATTAGAAAACTTGCTGAAACCAAATCTTCCACCAATTTCTTTCAAGTTCTAACATGGACGTTTACACAGAAAAAGGAAGTGAAAATGAAATTGGTTTCTGTTTTATGTCGGAATTCCGAGTGCCATTAAGAGTACACCCGGACTGAAAAACGTTCAGGGTGTAAAACGCCAAGAAATTCTTTAAGTAACACCTAGACCTACAGGACTAGCACCAAACTTTGTTGCTAGTGACGTAGGAAGCAAAATTCATTATTGGGTCGTTTGTGTATGTCTCAACTTCAGACATTATATAGCAGACTTGGAACTGGGCGACATGACCTGCAAGGAAATAAATTTAATTTAATATTAACTTCAACTAACGAGGATAAGTGAAACGCAGCGACTAAACAAAACAACATGGACCATACAATCAAATATTCCCAACAGTCTCTTCATCTCTGATTTACGTTTAAGTTTTTCGAGATCATAATGGCGAAAGTAAAGAAATGAAACGCCTTTCTAAGAGCTTTCGTAACAAAGTCAAAAGTCACATTGCGACTGACGGTCGGTCAGTCAGTAAGTCCTGGTGTCGAGCCCCATCTAGGGTTCATGACCTGATATTTATTCCTGTTTGACAGTTACGGCCTTGTTTTTGTGGGCGTCCTCTCTGACCAGAGGACGATCTGTCTTTTGTATATGTTTCTGGCCTTTATCAGCGCAGTCTTTCTCGGTTCCTACTCCCTTGGAACTCGCGACCATATTTTACTGTCTCATATTTGTGACTTCCCTTTTCGTCGCGTCCTACGACTCGCAGGGTCACGGTGGAGGAATTCGACCCAGCCTCCATAAGGGGTGGTTCGTCCATGCTGGAAGATCGTCATTTCTGTCGCTGTGAGTGAACATTAAATACAATCTAAGCTAACCTCACCACATGATTGGCTGTCTCCTCTGTCACGAAGTTTAAGTTACCTCGAGATATTTAAGGAGGACAGAGTCCAGTACTGGAAACTCCGGGTTCTACTAACAGCCGGCTACTCCATTAAGATTGGAAGTATGTACATGGTACAAAAGTTCTGTGTTATGATTCTGGCAATCATCTGGAAGAAATTAAATAAATCGTTGGATATTTTAGAGATTCAAGGTTCTCGATGTAAGCAGAGTTGCATACCCTTGCCCGAGCTAACACAACGAATATACTCGCTGACCATGAACTACCAGTCACGCTATTACATTACAGCACTTGAAACTGTAAGAAAAAGAAGGAACGTTCTGGGATGGAACCGAGTGGGGGGATAACGCCACCCCCGAGACAGAATTGTGAAGCCTATATATACATAACGTTACTAACAAGGTCAGAAAGGTACAGTCCGTACTGAAACGCGCGCTGTCTCTCCGCATCTTGAGAGACCGACCTGCCATCCCAATACGTTTCGTAAAGCTCAAGAAGAAGCCTAATTTCCTCTGATACAACATGGACCGGATAGGAAACGACGCCCCCAACAATTCTTTACTGCTGAGTTGTTACATAGCAACGACAGGTGGTTACACAGAGACAAAACAATTCTAATGTTGCGCGTATTCGTTGCAGCGAAAACCTGTTTACCTAGCCGTTGCCTAGCACTGAAAGGGGGGGGCTACATTTTACTGAGCCTTTGCCTAGCAATGATAGGATACACACACAGGCTTAATGGGATGGAAAGTATGCCGCTGAGATGGGCTCAGGTGCCATGATATACATACCAAATTTCATAAAAATTGGTTACGACATTCACAAGTTAAGAATGGGCTATTCACACACAGGGGCTGCACTGAAATCGCGTAAACATACTTTCATTTTTCTTTCTAATTAAGGGAAGCTAAATATTACCTTTTCTGGATACTTCAATTACTACGTTGCCGTAATTATAATTACAAAGACTTACTTTCAGTACTGTCAATGTTGTTACAATGGTCACCGAACTTCGGTAGCAGCGCTAGTGCTGCTCCAGCTGCGTCCGCCAAGGATATTACGAAGCGCAGGAAATTAACCCAGACAGCAGCATTGGTGTGAAGTGCACATGAAGTTTTGGTGAGAAAGTCTGAAGGAAAGAGACCACTAAAGAGAACTATAAGCAGATGAGATGTTAAAATGGATCTTAAAAGAAATATGACAGAAGGTTGTTGGCTGGATCTATCAGGATAGGGACCACTGGAGGGCTTTTGTATACACAGTAACTAACTTTTCGACTGGCACCGTCACTATATTTGTAATTCTTGAATTATAATAATATTTCGTTTATGATCATTCTTTGTAGTAAATATTACATGCAAAGCTCTGATGATTAAATAGTAATCGCCATCAAACTACACCTAAATACAGATTTGAACCAGCCACTACCTCGTACTTTTGAATTTCGAGAGAAAAGAAAACTTCGGAGATCCATGTGCTTCAGGAACCCTACGCTAAGGGGCACTAGTGTCGAACTACCTCATAATTTCGTGTGTCTGCCATGATATTATAACTAACTGTAGGAAACTAAACAGGAACACACTATTGGTGGCCTGTACTAGTATAATGGACCCACAAAATTTAGTGAAAATCGAAATACGTGTAGTGTTTCAAGAGGGACACGGACATTTAAGACATAAATTAAGTTTTTCCCCTACGGAAGAAAAGTAGGATAAACGTTACGCATCTGGACTGACTCCTCCGATGGCACGTTTAAAAATTCATCAAAATTCAGCCAGCGATTCTCGAGTTGAAATGGAGGAACAAAGAGGTGGACAGACACACACACGCGAACAGATGTGATCCTCCCTACATGCAGTGGCTACTTGAACGTTATGAAACGAACGTGTAACGAGGCGCCTGAAACAAAGCCGACACACCATGCCACCTCCATAACGTCTGTCATTCCCATTTCGCTGTGGCTAAGTACAAAGGACGATACAGAAAAGCGTTAGCAAGGGAAATGCAGTCCACAAAGCGAAGTCCTTCTTGAAACGCTAACAATCACCCAAGTGTCAAGAAAGTCTCCACCTTTTTTCGGAACTAACAAACGTTCAATACGCCACTGTTGCCCATTCTGCTTCAGATGAACCACGGGCTGAACTCTATTTCGACCCAATTTCAGAATACACACTCTATGACAGCGTTACATTTCAACGCACTGAATGCGATCGTGCCGAGAGCTCGATGCTTGCTTAGTCATCATTAGGGCAACAAAACAGAGATTTGTTATGTAACGCAAGTTAACTAGGCCGTTTCATAATGGGGCAGACGCTGAGAAGCGGGAAGCGGTCTGGTTAAGATTCTGACCAATAAATTATAGAAATATTATATAATGGATCACGGAGCGCAAAGGATATATAATAAATTAGGTTTCCTCCTACAAGCAGCCCTATGTTTATCTGTTCATCCTAGAATGATGATTACTGAATAAATGCCTTACCAATTTTATATAACCTCATCCCATTCGCTCGGAAGTTTTCTCTAAGAGAACATCGGTGTGAGAACTACGTTTCAAGTTCGTTGGTTATTCCATATATTTCCTAAAATAAGTTTTTAAAAAATCCCCAGGGAGTGTACGTATGGGTTAATCATAATACTTTAAAATTCCGTAAAAATCAATACTCGGTTGGTTTCTAAAATGTAAAGGCAGTGTGTCTTGTGTGAGGTGAAATTAGAAGTGAAATCGTTCCTGACCTTAATTAAGCAAACACCACGCCATGAAGACGTGTGTGTATGGGGGAATGTAGGTTATCTTCACTATTCATGACCTCGGCCCCTGCCGCTTTTACCCCAGGGATATATCCGCCAGTATACACTGATAGGAGGCTGGGTGGGCTCCATATCCTATCTGGATACCATGGAGAAAACACTTTCCCTTGCCGGGAATCTCACCCCGGCCGCTCAACCCGCTTTATTTGGCTGAATTTCTTTTAAAATATCAAATATGAAACTTCAGTAAATGAACCAGCATTGTTATTTGGCTTACTCTTCAATCCAGAAGATGGAGGCGACCTTCCTCCGAAAAGTCACTTGACTGCATGGCATCATATCCTTCACTTCACAATACCCCGTTATCATCCCTTATTCTGGGCCAAGTAAATCCATTTCGTATCTTTATTCCCTCCCTCCTACAGGCCAACTCATTAAAACACTATCCTCCTATCCTACAGTCATGGTTTCACAGTGATGTATTATCTTAGTGTTTCCGATCAAAATGATACATGAATTTATTGCGTCTCTGATCTTTCTTGCTTCCATCAGCCCTCAAACAATTACATGGAAAGAGCAGAAAATAGGAACATATTCATTATATTCTTCTCGTCAGTCATTTATTTTCTTGTCTCTCTCACGTCCTACGTTTTCTCTCACTATTTCGTGTCAGGTATGTCAAACAAACGGCATGCACTGTCTTCGCTCGCTTGGAAACCGGGATCGTGGGTTCGAATCCCACTTAGGGCATGGATGTTTAGTTTGTGTGTGTGCGTTTTTCTGTTTGTGTACAGTTAGAAGCCTTGCGACGAGCTGATCACCCGCCCAAGGAGTCCTACCGAATGTGTAAGATGTAGAAAAACCGAAGTGAACGGAGAAGTTCATGGAGGTAGGCCTAGGCCCACTGGGGCTGTAGTGCCAAGGAAAAAAAAATGTTAAACAAACGCAGATCACAGTGGCCGCGCGGTCCAAGGCTTGTACTGTCTTCCCTCGCCCAAACGCTGTAATGGTGGCCTAGAATCTCACTCAAGACATGGATGTCTGTGAGAGTTAATCTGTCTGTGTTGTTCTGTGTGTAGGTAATGGCCTTGCGTCGAGCTGATCCCCCGTCCAAAGAGTCCTACCGACTGTGTCTAAAAAAAACTCCGTGATTTTAGTCCGCAAGCGAACTATACCGACCGAGCGACCGCCGCTTGTCGGCGAAGTTTAGTGTCAACTTTTGCGGATAGAGGGTGTCGCGTGGTCAGCGCAACGAATCCCCACGGCCGTTAATTTCGGTTTTCTAGACCGTCGCCGCTATTTCCTTGAAACAGCTCCTCAATTATCATCACGAGGCTGAATGGACCCCGTTCCAGATCCACTACTTCACAGAACAAAATTTTGTAGCACAGGGAATCGAACCAGGACCTCTGGGTCTGTAGCCACGAAAGCTCTACCGACTGTGTATAGGATTAAGAAACTGAAAAAGCGGCCAAGTTCAATAAAGTGCTGCAGAGCCATAGACAGATACTTGTTCAACAAATGTTCTTACTTAGGAGTGAAACCCAAAGTTAACCCAGCTTAATAATTGAATGTGGCTGTTGCTATTCCCAGCACAAGTACGTTCGTGTAAGTCAGGATCTGTCTACAGCGTGTGTTTGGGTTTGTGAGAGTGTAACAAGAAGATATATGCAGTAAGAATGTGATCACGTACTCGGCAACATAAAGATATGCAAAGGAAAGCAGCCGCAATGTTAGGATCTTGAATATTCAACTCGCAACGCTCAGTAGGCATTTGCAGGGAACACAGCAAATTCCGCATCGCCATGAGATGCCGTCCTCCGTACGAATGGGGCAGATGAAGCTTCTAGATTGGCCTTTGTTATGGCCGAGCTATAGAGCTTTCGGTTCACAACTCAGAACTTCTTTTAGTGCACAAAAAGAGAGGCTTTGCAACGAATTATCTCTGTAAACAGACTGATTCTGAAGACATTCAACGATGCTGTATCAACTATAGGATTATAAAGTATTAAATAAACGGAAAGCTGAAAGGCATATGGTAAATTTCCAAGGATTCTAAAGAAATGGAGTGACATATTTAAAAATAACAACCCAAAATTCGTGTGAATAAAATCAAATTGCATATAATTATGTTCATGTCCACTGATTTATTAATACTAATGACTGCCAAAGGGTGTAACTAGCCTTTTCACGTGCGAAGTTTCTGTCGCTTGGCAATTTTAAACAAATACATTTTAAGAGCCATTGAATTTAATCTTTTAATACTATATATTGCATAATTAGAGATATTTCGATAATATCTGACAGGCAGAACATGCTGTGCAGGTATGATGATATAAAAGTATAAAATTAAACTCATCTTAAGGCCTATCTTACTCAAAGGTATAACACCTATGCACGTATATACTTGTAGTTCGAGTCTTAATGAAAACTTCGATTAAGTTCCACGCCGCTCCTGTAGTACCGGTAACTCAATGTGCGAATTCAATGCGCGTTAATACCAAGGCAGCACACAGACATGCGCAAAGGAAATGTACATTTTCAGGGGTGTGCTCCCCAGAGCGCACGCGACCGAGTGTGAAGCTGATCTATCAAGTTAATCTCTATGGATGCGTCATCCCGAATTCTGAAATATTTAACTACGGGCTGGATGGCCGGGGTTCAAATCCCGGTAGGAAGCAAGCCTCTTCTCTTCTCTTCTCTTCTCCACAACGTCCAGGCCGGCTCTGGCGACCATACACAACTTCCTAACCAACGGGTACCAGGGGGTAAAATTGCCGAGGAGTGAATCTGACCCGTCACCTTCGTTTAGTGCCGAAGTTAATATTGGTGGAGCTATACCTCCATTTCCCCATATATCTTCATGGCATAGTGCTTAATTAATTAAGCACATGGGCAGCTTTACCTTATTGGTTTTTTTTTCTTTGCACTACAGCCCCAGTGGGCCTAGGCCTACCTCCATGAACTTCTCCGTTCACTTCAGTTTCTCTAGATCTTACACATATGGTAGGACTCCTTGGGCGAGTGATCAGCTCGTCGCAAGGCCTCTACCTGTAGACAAACAGAAAAACGCACGCAAACATCCATGCCCTGAGTGGGATTCGAACCCACGATCTGGGCTTCCGAGCGAGCTAAGACAGTGCATGCCTTAGACCTTATTGGTCTTTAGCCTCCTATAAAAATGCATGCCGTTACCGGGATAATGCGGCCAGAACGTGAAGCTGTCCGCTACCTCCATCTGCTACCGAGGTCAAAAATGGTGGAGCTACAACTCAACTCCACCATACGTCTTCACGGCGGGGTGCTTAATTAAGTACAGGCACAGGTTTAACTTACTGGTCTTTACTGTGTGATTAGTCTCTCAAATATGGTAGATCCAGCGTGTAAGGCCTCTTTGTTCCTCGCCATATCACAACAGATAAGAGTCTGTGTTATACATGTGCGCAGAGTTTTCTGCGCTTCATGGGGCCGGTCCGGCTTGACGTGAAGAGCGTCCGACTCTGTCACCACAGTCCACGCTCATGGNGGGGAAGGAAAAAACTATCTAGTCCACGTAGCAATTTTCGGTGTAAACGTCTTCTGAAAGAACAAGCAACCTGAAAAAAGGAAGTGGGATAAAAGGAAGAAGAAGAAAAGAGGTGGTCAAAACACGGTGAATCATCACTTCCTAATACTTTACCTGTTGCGAATTACTTGGGACTGAAAAGAGAGAGATAGGTGGGGAGTTGCTATCGCGAGACTCACGGCATCCTTGACCGCTTGACGAGTGGTTCTTAACCGAGAATGGCCAAGCCGAAGTGACTGAACTTCTTCCAAACTGGAAGCAATAATCCTCTAAGGATACTCCAAAACTCTGTTTTCAACACTCGAGTGATTTCCACACTCATATGATCGTTCAAACAGAACTTTTCAACCTGACCTCCAACAGAATGTAAAGGTAAACCGGTTCTGGAAGTAAATTCACTGTCCTGCATGGGAGGTCTGACCCGCCACTGGTCGTGTGAATACAAACTCAACAGCGCGGATTTAAGGGATTTAGCTTATTAAACGATGATGTATTAGTTCTAAATGTTGGGCCTAAAGCGTGGAATGAGGCGAAAACAGATATAACAAATAAAGAATGGGTTAAAATCTGAAGTGAGATGACGTGTATTTACAATATTACCCAAGCACTGGCCTAGATACAACGGATACTTAAGGTAATGAAACAGAAATTCGAACTCGGAACCTCCAATATTTTTCAACTGTGATTGTCCTTCAGTTCTATTAATTAGTTAGCCAACTTAAGTTGGTAATTAGGTGGAGTTTTATATAGCAACTATCTACCTATCTATTTAACTGGCTTAACTGAGGCTTTCTTGAGAAACCACCAGCTGCACCCCTGCTCAGGAATTTTCCGACATTTTATGGAACGCCGTCCTATTTAAGATCTATCTTAATACTATCCTCCCACCTACGTATTGACCTTTCCTTCTGGCGTTCACACCAAAATTCTGCATGAAATAATAATCTTTTCTTAGACAGTAAACATTCTAATTACTTCCGACGGTGGTCCCAAATCTCGTCTGGGTCTCCAGGGACCAAGGCCCAGGGGCACGTGTGCTCTACGCAACACAAAACTACTCACTAAGTGTCAAGCTCGCGGTATCGTAAATTCCACAGATGAATATTAAGAAACAGGTTTTGTTGAGGGCAAAACAACTTCTTGCACGTTGCGTTCGGGTTTAATTTGAAATTTTTATGACTGGCATTTCACAGTGAGATCTAAATTAAAGTACAGTCCCGTATACATATACTGCTTTTTCTCGGTCTCGGGTAAATTGCTCACGGCCCTCACCAGCAGACTTCTTGGTTTGGAGTCCCGCCGGACTCATGACCATTATTTTACTGTCTCATGTCCTTGGGAGCCGCGACTCGGCTGGCTCCGAATGACACACAGCTTTGAAAGATGAGACTATACAGATTGCATCCTGTTGTGTGTATAATACGATACTCCACTTTATTGCTGTGTTGACGGTCATAACCATAAGATGCATTTGAAAGACTATACTCATTTTAAGGAATATGGACCATTTTTAAAATTATTGTCTTTAACTTCAATAACCTGGATGTAATTAATTAGCTAATAATTCTTTCTAGACCGCCTCTGTGGTCTAATGGTCACAGTTCCTGCCTACAGATCCAAAGGTCGTGGGTTCGATTCCCGGCGCTACCAGATTTTCTCAGAACTTGTGGGTCTGGAACGGGGTCCACTCAGCCTCGTGAGGATAATTGAGGAGCTATTTCAAGGAAATAGCTGTTCCGGTCTAGAAACGCGAAATTAACGGCGGTGGGGATCCGTTGCGCTGACCACGTGACACACTCTATCCGCAAAAGTTGGCACTAACTTCGTCGACAAGCGGCGGTCGCTCGGTCAATATAGTTCGCTAGGCAACGGAGTTTGCGTTTTTTTATAAGAGGGGAATGGAAGAGATGGATAGAAAGGTGACCGGGCGAATGTGGAATGAAAGGACGGATGGGTGAAGGATTGCTTGGTGCCCGATAAGATACATGAGTGGGTTCGCAGACGGACAGGTACAGTGGATGGGCAGAAAGCAAGGTGAAGAGTACACTGGATAGGTGAACTGATATGGAGGAGCATACGTGTGTTGGACGATAGGATAGAAACATGTAAGGCCTTTTTTGTTGAGAAAAGGAACAGATAAACAAACGAAAGAATGGGTAAATTGCTGAATGGCAGGACAGGACAATGAAAAACGGAGACGGTGATAGGTGAGTCCATAAAAACTTATGACACTTCAAGCAGACACAATGAGTAGTGCTGCCAGTTAACAATTTCTTCCGCCTCTATCGTATTTTAAGTACAGACTAGAGCTGCCTCTCATTTAATGCCTTATTAGAGCTAGTACCTTATAATTTTGATTCTTCATAACCGTACATTACAAAAGACGCTCACTCTTCGGATTAATATCTTCAGCTATTCCCTTCCGCACCTCCTGAGCTCACTATTCATCACCCTCATATCTAATTCAGATCTACACAACTGCATTAGTTACCAATAGTCCATGATTCATGCACACTCATGGCAGAAAATCAAAAACTATTCTGCTGTGTGAATGAGAAACGCTAGCCTTACACTTAAGCCTTCACTGCAAATAATAACTTGCAGGTTATTACATAGTAAGAAGATTATATGTACTTCGAATTTCACAATAAATACAGACGGACAGAGGAACCGCCATCTGCTGTCTACTGCAAACCATGAACCAACTTTACGTGCAGGTGACAAAGTAGATGCTCATTTCAACAGACCTCAAAGTGAGTAGCAGCCAATCCTCGTAGATTAACAGACTTCAAAGCGTGCCAGCCTGTTCATAAGAATTTCATGGCTTGGGAATTACTTTTAATGCGTTAGGAAACTCTACAAAGCACTCGTTTATTTGAGGTTATGTTTTGATTTAGACATAGAGGAGTGATTAAATGGTTTCAACAAAGGCTGGAAGACGTGCTTACAAAATAGAACATAGTTTAAAACGTTATAATACTCGCAAATAACTTGTTTCTCTTGTTATTATAATCGATAAATGCATTACGATAACCGAAAACTAGTTTCCTCTACTGGTGCGGGAACCGATATAAACATTAAATTAATCGAAGACCTGTTTCTACTGGTGCGATAATATAAAACGAAACGTTCCTATTTGTGGGAAAACTGATAGGCATACAAGCATTATGACAATCGAAGATGAGTTGCTTTTACTGGTACAATAATCGGTAGGCCTGTCACGGTAGGAAAGCGGTCTGAGGCATGCACTGTATTCGTTCGCTCAAAAGCCGGGATCGCGGGTTCGAATCCCCTCAAGGCATGGATGTTTAGTATGTGTGTATGCGTTTCTCTGTGTTTGTGTTGTCCTGTGTTTAGGTAGCGGCCTTGCGACGGGCCAATCACTCGTCCAAGGAGCCCTACCGTCTGTGAAATTATTAAATGTATAAAAGAAAACCTCTACACGCATTACAACCAGAAACAAGTTGCGTCCACTGACATGATAATCGGTACACGCACTATCTTAATAAAATATTTATTTCTATCTGCTGTTGGGCTAATGTTACACGCATTGCGGATGGGTGGTATGGTAAAAAGGTAAAAGGTAAAGTTATTCCTGTGTGTAACTAATTAAGCATTACGCCATGAAGACTTAGGGGAGAGTGAATGTATTTTTCTTTCCTTGGCTCTACAGCCCCGGTGGGCCTAGGCCTACCTCCATGAACTTCTCCGTTCACTTCGGTTTTTCTAGATCTTACACATTCGGTAGGACATCTTGGGCGGGTGATCAGCTCGTCGCAAGGCCTCTACCTGTACACAAACACAGAAAAACGCACACACACAAACTAAACATCCATGCCCTGAGTGGGATTCGAACCCACGATCCCTGTTTCCAAGCGAGCGAAGGCAGTACATGCCAGAGTGAATGTATAGAGCCATGTTTCCTTGAACTCGGCACTAGTTGGAGGTGAGTAGTCAGCTTCACGTCCCGGCCGCTTTACTCCCAGGGGAAAGAGTCCCCGATATCCTTTGGACAGGAGACTGAGTGGGCCCCAGAGCCAGTCTGGACGCTGCGGAAAGAACCCTCGGTCGTCCAGCACGTAGCCAGTCTCTATACCGACTGCGCTATGCCGTGGATCAGGACAAGGACCAGTTGAGAGCTCTTGTGAGCATGGGAAATCCTTGAGTAGCTGAGTGACTAGTGGCTTCTCACGAAGGACTCAGCAGCTCCAAGGAGCCGGTTGGTCGGGTTGGTTACGCACACGCTAGAAACATGTCCGACTCCGGCCTCTGTTAATTTCCGCCAGCACTACTGAAGTACGCTTTCTTGCTTGAGTCAGGAGACTTTCAGGCTTACTGCTTCTCCACCTGTTCAATATGGTTCCTTTCTACCTATACTGAAGCGAAATTAGTGACATTTTTGAAGATGGGGAAAAGCAATTACAAAGTCCATTAAATGCAAATGTACCAGGTCCAGCAGGGTAACTGCTAACCCCTGGGGTTCAGCGGTTACAATAGCATCATTACGTGAAATACTCTCCCGTACACCACTATACTTTACATGGAAATGTACGTTTTGTCGAGTGTCAGACATTTCCAGCACAGAACTGTACGCTCTTTATGTGAGAACATAAGCCGAGAAAGAACTTTTTTTTTTTCCTTGGCACTACAGCCCCAGTGAGCCTAGGCCTACCTCCATGAACTCCGTTCACTTCGGTTTTTCTAGATCTTACACATTCGGTAGGACTCCTTGGGCGGGTGATCAGCTCGTCGCAAGGCCTCTACCTGTAGACAAACACAGAAAAACGCACACAAACATCCATGCTGTGGGATTCGAACCCACGATCCCGGCTTCCGAGCGAGCTAAGACAGTACATGCCTTAGACCGCTCGGCTACCGTGATCGGCCCGAGAAAGAACACAGCAACATTTATTAGGATAGCGTAGCGACGCTGTATCTACTAAATGAGTTATACAAAGTCAAATGAGATGGTAGGTCGATAATGAATCGCCAATATGTAAGGATTTGGAAAGAGTATGGCATTTCAAGGCATTATTCAGGAATTTTACTCAAAAAAGAATTCTGTAACGAGATCTGTTCCTTGGGTTGAGATTTGAATCTTGCGCCTCTAAGACATGCGTGTAGATCGTTACCGCATGCAAACGACCAATATTGAAACTAATTAACCAGTAATTTAATTAGCCAATTAACAACATAACTACGTACATGAGTGTATTAACTGATAGTCGATAGCAAGTTGTTAACACTTTAAAACACAGTGGCTATGTATAAGTATATTCCATCTACTGTCGGCCATAGTGGCCGCAAGGTGTAGGGCATGAACTGTCTTCGCTAGCTCGAACGCTGGGATCTTGGGTTCGAATTCTGTGTGTAGGTAGCGGCCTTGCGACGAGATAATCCCCCGTCCAAGGAGTCCTCCCGACTGTGTATAGGATTAAGAAAATGAAAATGCGACCAAGGTCCAACAAAGAAAGAAATATAGATAGATATTCCATCTACTGCTGAAAAGATGGGTGAGCCATTAGTGGCATAAACCGTTACGTTATCAATAGAAAGTTACTAGATTCTATTTTCAACAACTTCAGTTATACATACGCCGGTACGAATGTGAACATACACATACAGGACTCTCCTTCAGTAAGGCTGCCCTCACAACGTACATGTATGATGCAGCCTGGCTCCTACAGCAGATGCAGTAACATTCACGAAATGTATTTATGAATTTCGTATGAATCTGAGCATAAAGGATGTTTGTTTCCTTAAACTGAACTAACAGATCTGTCCTCATAATGGAGGCGCAAAATGTTTCCTGTGAGGTAGGAACTAAATTTCAAATATTATTTCGATGACATTGGCGCTTCAAAGGCTTACACGTAGTCTACTTATTTTGATGAAAAATAAAAATAGGCTTATGTGATCTCGGTCTTGTTTGTGTAACCCCCATCAGCTTTCAAACGCCTGAACCAATTTGAAACACGGTATGTATATCATGGCACCTAAGCTCAATGGTGTACTTCATAAATCCCACCTATCAGTCTGTGTCGCTGTCGCTGCTAGGCAACGGCTTGATAAACATGTTGCAGCGGTAACGAATAGACGCAGCAAAGAACAATTGTTGGAAGCGTCGTTTTCTACACGGTCCGTGTCATATCAAAACTATGTAAGCGATTAACTCTTCCCATAACTTGTTAATAATATCCTTCCATCTGTGTCCCCTAAGTTTAAATGGCCCCACACTACGAGGTTTCTTCAACTTAAAGTTCGTGTCTCCCCGTGATTAGTGGTATAAGAGCAACCCATATAAATTTCATATACCATTCTAACAATGCTGGTCTAACAGTGGAAAAACACTTGTAACTGCCTGTATTAAGTCCATCCTACTAATTAACTGTACATTAAGACCATCTTACTAATTAATTGACCAAGCAGCCAATTTACAACTCTCCGACAATACGACCAGTAGGTTTTCTTTCTTTCTTTTTCCTTGGCACTACAGCCCCAGTGGGCCTTGGCCTACCTCCATGAACTTCTCCGTTCACTTTGGTTTTTCTATATCTTACACATTCGGTAGGACTCCTTGGGCGGGTGATCAGCTCGTCTCAAGGCCTCTACCTGTATACAAACACACAAAAACGCACACACACAAACTAAACATCCAAGCCTTGAGTGGGATTCGAACCCACGATCCCGGTTTCCAAGCGAGCGAAGACCGTTCATGCCTTAGACCGCTCGGCTACCGTGACCGGCCGACCAGTAGACTCACCAATGCTAATATCAGAGAACAGAACTGGACATGCTTCTTATCGCAGTTCATCCGCCTCCTACATCCAAAACTCAGTCCTTCCTCCATCCTCCTGACTCTACAATTAGCCTCACCAACATTTTGCACTGACTCGTGTACTGGGCCCACAAAACGTCAAAATAACTATAGGTACCAGCATACATTACTAAAATCGGAAATTATATACCATTTACTTAAAAATTACTTCTTACTTCAGCTAATATTATCGGTACATACTTGTATGTAACGAGATCCCCGCGCTGTGGGGCCATGTTATGCTGGCACATACGGGAGATGAAAGGGCCGAAATTGAGGGACATGATCTGCACGAGATAACGTACACGGAAATTCTGCACTCGCTGGGTATCGAACCCACTTCATTTGGTCAGTAGCCGCTCACGAAATATCAAGTAGACAAATTGTTATTAATTTGCTGCGTAGGATATTTTCATCCTATCTTTTCTAGCAACAACAACTGTGTGCCGAGGGTGCAAAACACAAAGTGCACAGTGCAATGGTTTCCCTATATAACAAACGTTTCCTCATGATAGTCCATGTGAGGCCGAAACATGCAGCAGCAAGGACGAATTTACATAGTTAATGGAATTTTAAAATATTCAACAAACACTTTTTGGTGAATTAAATACATTTCAGAAGGCCGCCTCTGTGGTCTAATGGTCACAGTTCCTGGCTGTAGATCCAGAGATCCCGGGTTCGATTCCCGGCGCTACCACATTTTCTGAGAAGTAGTGGGTCTGGAACGGGTTCCACTCAGTCTCGTGAGGATAACTGAGGAGTTACTTCAATGGAAGAGCGGCCTCCGTAGTCTAGAGGTAACGTTCCCACCTCATGACTCGTGGTACGCGGGTTCAAATACCCGGCGGAGGTCGTCGAATTTTTAAGGGCGGAAAAATTCAGGGAACAAGTCCTCCGGGAGGGACTTTAAGCTGTGTGTCCCGTGTCGTAACTTTACGGCACGTAAAAGAACCTCATATCCCCAAAGGGGATCACTGAGCCAAATTCCAGGACGTTTCCCGCCCAACAATAGTCTCTAAGGCCTCTGATAGATGGGGGAAGCATTATAGACACAGTTAAGCAAGTGGCCGAACTCGCTTGCTCGGCGGGACTGATTGTACGCACCATTTATCGGTAGGGTAAAGAGACTGGTAGAATATCATAGAGGGAAGCACAATACATCAAACTGGTCGCGGTGCATGGGGAATCCCACCCTCTCTAATAACTAACTACTTCAATGGAAAAGTAGCCGGCTCCGGTCTAGAAAACCAAGATTAACGTCCGTGGTAATCCGTTGCGCTGACCACGCGACACCCTCTATCCGCTAAAGTTGGCACTAACTTCGCTGACGAGCAACGGTAGCCCGGTCGGTACTTCGCTTACGGACTACAGGCCATAGAGTTTAGTTTTAAATACATTTTAGTGTCTTTTAAGAAAGGATTCATTTTGTTGCATTACATATGGAATACTTTACAATTTAAAAATTATATGGGTGATTACATTAAGAACTGAAATATACTAGGGGCGTCTAGCACGAATGGGGGAGAGATAAGTATTCTATATTAGACGACAAACGTGAAGGAAGAAACCTTATACGAGAGCGAAACACAGACGGAAGGACTTCAAAATGAATCGTAGATGACTGGGTGTGAAGTCACATGAGTGGAATTAATGAACTTGTCATACAGCTCGAAGCCGGTCCCTTTGAACAGGATGACGGCGCTTCGGGTTCTACAAAAGCAAGAAACTGGTAACTAGCAACTGCCTAACGATAAGCAGTCATGGATTTAATTACATGGAATAACACTATTTCGAAAATATTTACACTTCCTTTTAGATTCTAAATTTCTTCATTGCAATGGCACATTGACCTAACGAAGTTTCCTCGGGTAAACGAATTTATGGATCGTGTCACGACTCTAACAAGGTCGAACATGAAACGTTACTATCGGATGACATCACTCGTGTTAATAACCGCAGTCAGACCATAAGGTATATACAGCGTGCCTCTGAACTGCGTACCTTTCCACTGTGACCATGCAAAAACCCGATCACAGTGGCCGCTAGGTCTAAGGCAAGAAATGTCTTCGCCCGCTCAAACAGTGAGATCGTCGGTTCGAACCCCACTCAACGCATGTATGTCTGAGTACGTTATTCTCTGTGCTGATGTGTGTGTAGGTAGCGGCCTTGCGACAGGATGATCCCCCGTCAAAGGAGTCCTACCGACTATGTAAAAGACCATAACACTAAAAACCGCCTAAGTCCCAGCAAAGGGTTGTAGATATACAAGTAGACAGACAGACAGATACTCGTAGGTAGGTAGGTAGGTAGGTATGTAGGTAGGTAGATAGATAGATAGATAGATAGACAGATAGATAGAACAGAGAAAATAAAAGTATTATTTGTATGCGTATGAAAATGGTTCTTTCTGGAGATATTGATGTATTTTAACTAATTATATGCGTACAGCAAACGTAACAGAACTGACATTATATTGGATAAGTTCCATTTAGATGCCTTTGTGCAAAACAGATTCTGAAAATCTCTATGGATTATCACTTCTTTAGACCTAAGAGATTAAACGTATTTTCCTCGTATCAGGTATTTACAATTCCTAGTTTCTTTCCCTGGAACTGGGATAAAATATGCAAAAAGTTAAGTAAAGTTGTCCCTGTACCTAAGTACTTAGGCGCTGCGCCATGAAGGCGAATGGGGGGGATGGATGCATAGATCCACATTTTCTTGACATCGGTACCAGCCGGAGGTGAGTGGTCAGCTTCGCGCCCAGGCCGCTTTACCCCCGGTACCCATTGGATAGGAGCCTGGGCGGGCCCCAGAGCAGGTCTGGACGACGTGGAGAAAATTCTTGACCCTACCAGGACTCGAACTCCGACCCCTCTTTCAGCCCGTAGCCAGTCGCTATACAGACTGCGCTATCCCGGCTCCTATACGGAAGGAAGTTATTGTACAATGTGCGTGTCCGAACAATCAGGAGAGGGGCTGTACGATAATTAATTATTTGATCATGTATAAAAACGAACTCCGTGGTTTTAGTCCGCAAGCGAACTATACCGACCGACCTAGCAACCGCCGCTTGTGGGCTAAGTTAGTGCAAACTTTAGCGGATAGGTGTCGCGTGGTCAGCGCAACGGTTCCCCACGGTCGTTAATTTCGGTTTTCTAGACCGGAGCCGCTATTTCCTTGAAACAGCACCTCAATTATCCTCACGAGGCTGAGTGGACCCCGTTCCAGACCCACTACTTCTCATAAAATCTGGGAGCGTCGGGAATCGAGCCCAGACCTCTGGATCTGTAGACAGGAACTCAGTCCAAAAGACCACAGAGACGGGCTGATCATGTACATATAACTTTAAACCGATCTTAACAAAATGACCTCTCAACTGGAGAAATATCAGCTACCGACCTATAGAAACGCGGCTCTGGATTACGGGAGCTCTGCAAAATGAACTGCATGAGTCCTTCTGAAAAGCTGACGGTGGGTCAAATGGTGATGAAATCCTGCCGTATTATGGCTCCCGAAGTTCATGGCCGTGTCTGTTAGACACACTCCACTGGTCACGATCCTCAGCCGGATTAATCTAGTGCTTTCCCTCACCTCTTACTTTTTAATATTATCATCACACCTACATACTGGCTAATTGGCCTCTTCCCCTCATGCTTTCCGACCAACATTCAATATGTAATTGCTCATACGATTATCTTTGATTGGATCACCCACATGATATTTGATCAAGTGTATAAATTATTATAAAGATCCTGACTGTGATTTTCTGCCGCCGCCTACTCTCAGTTCTTCTGTCATATATCCACCTGTTCTCCTCAGCACCCAGTCTTCACTTGGAATTCGGCTGCGGCGTCACTAAACAAACCGAGCCCAATCGCGTCGAACTGACATCCATCGACTGAGGATGCTACAAAGCCATGCCTCACCTTAAGCTAAATGACAGAAACAAGCGGGCCCGTCTTTTCTGCAGTTTAGTGAATGAGGATACCTCAACTATACTCGCTTCTGTTCCTGTGTCTCCAGCCCTAGGGTCATACGTTACAAGTAAATTAAGGTCGTGCGGTTAGTGGCCAGCTTCCAACGCGGTGGCCCGTATTAGAGCCCAGATCAGGTCATGCGGTGAACAAAATGACATTGGGGCAGGTTTTCTCAGAGTTCTTTCGTTTCCCCTGCCAATTCTCATTTCACCCACTGCTCCACACTCATCATCTATCATCCGGGTCTGGTACAAGAGGACAGTTAGTGGCAGACACTACAGGAAAACTGAAGTTAAAAGGGCAAATTATAACATACGTGGAGAATATTCATTCAGGATAAAACATAAAGAAATACGCCCTGAATAATCTAATATACAGTGCGTACAATCAAGTGCGCGCCGCGGCTGCAATTTGCCGTGAGTCATACCACCGCAGAACGGATGCAGTCGCGGGGAGTGTTGCAACTCCTCCCCGCGACTGCATCCGTTCTGCGGTGGTATGACTCACGGCAAATTGCAGCCGCGGCGCGAACTTGATTGTACGCACTGTATAAGCATTTATCATAAGATATCTCTTTCCTTTTGCCTCTCATTTCTTTACTTTCTTTTTAAACCTGCATTACTGCATTCGGGGGGAGGGCTGCTATAAACATGGCTGTCTGCACTCTCACCACGCTGCAAAAGTTCGGCTCCCGAGAACAAAGAAGTTATGAATTTACATTCGTCACGTCAAGAATGCATAATGTCCAAAATGTTTGTGGTTGACTGTACTCCCAGTATATCGGTCGTTGGGCATCGCGTCACCCGAGAACTCGCCCATGTAGACACAAGACACTACGAACTCGTCGAAAATCATATCCCCTGGTCGATTGGGTCTCCATAACTAGGTCAAGACCATACATTGCCTGGTGAGAGGTCAACAAGGTAAGATCGCCATTAAATCGATAGCAAGACAAGCCCGCGATTACACCCTCTGACTTTCTCCGCGACTCTCTGAGAACCGAGGAAGCGGAAAAGCTGGGGATTCATAACCGTTCCGACCTCACGTGACTAACAACCTACAGACTGTGTCAAGCGAACATCATTCACACGCCGTACGAGACACGAGATACTCACAGACGAAAATACGTTCTGGGTAAACGCACATTCTGCTTTCATACGTGAACTGCATATAAAACGAATAAACTGGAGGAACACACATACAGCAAAGTGCGCTCCTAACAAAAATTGGAGGGAATACAAAGACAGATACACAGACAGCAAGGTGATCTCATAAGCCTCCCTTAATTTTTCAAGATAAGGAAAGTAGGATGTAAACCTATCTCTGGGCTTAATTACTTAATTAAGCACCACGCCATGAAGACGTACAGTGAGTCGAGGTATAGTTTCACCAATCTTGACCTCGGCACTAGTTGGAGGTGAGCGGCAGAGCTTCATGCACCGGCCGCTTTACCCCGGGGAAAGACCCGCTGGAACTCGCTGGATAGGAGGCTAAGTGGACTCTAGAGCCTTTCTGGACGCTGTGGAGAAGACAAAGATATCTTGCCCCTCTCCAGGAATCGAACCACGGCCAGACAGTAGCTCAGCCGGTACAGCGATGGATTACGGGCTGGAAAACTGGGGTTCAATACCCGGCAGGATCGAGAGAGTTTTCCCTTCCGCAGTGTCCAGATCGGGTCTGAGGCCCATATGTGGTTTCTTTCCTTGCGGGGTGAGGCGGCCGGGGTGTGAATCCGACCACTCACCTCCATCTAATATCTAGGTCGAAAATGATGAGGCTATACTTCCACTCCCCCCATACGCCAAAATAAAGTGGTGCTGCATTTACTGACGCAGGTTGCACACGTGCATTATGACGATGAGACGTGACACACCCCTGAGGTTACAGAATGAAACAGACTTTGTTACAATGGTGCCTGAATAATATAGCGATTTGTCGGTTGGGCCAAATACGATGAGTTTTCCTCCATACCTGGCCCATAGCACACCCCCCGTTGTAGTTAAAATTATTCCAAACGTTAAAACTGTGACCGATCACGGTAGCCGAGCGGTCTAAGGCATGTACTGTCTTCGCTCGCTCGGAGTCAGAATCGTGGGTTCGAATCCCACACAAGAGTATGGATGTCCAGTATGTGTTTATACTGTATTTGTGCTGTCCTGTGTTTAGGTAGAGGCCTTGGGACGAGCTGATCACTCATCAAAAGTCCTACCGTCTGTAAAATGACCAAAATGAAAGAAACAACAACCTCGACACTGTAAGGTGTAATAGGAACGGATTAAGTTAAAACTGTGTTTGTGCTTGAACCGTGCTGTGGCGAGAATGCCCCGCCACCTCCAGCCACACCCATAATATTGTCGGAAGGACTTTCGTGACCACATTGATTACCTGTGCGAGGCCCACTGCACACGACGTGAGAAGCTTCATCACTCCTGCATTGGACTAAGGTTCACGTGCTCCGTGATCGTGTCCTTCTGCAATATCTTTTGTGGTTTATTTTACAGCGCTGTCAGTATTTCAGACTATATGGCGCCGAATGACAGAACGAATAATGAATTAGAAAAGATATGGAATGAAACGGGCGTAGCCTAAACCCAGCATGTCTGAATGGATTGACAAAACCCATTATATTTGTCAGAATATGTGATGCCTCGGCCAAATTCGAACCGAACATCTCCCAAGTCTACAGCTCTATCGATACACCATTCTGTACACCAAATGGTACGCAGTCAAAAAAACAAAATATGGTGAATTCATCTAATACCCGTTGAAAATTCAACGGAGAGGTCCATATTTGTTACAAGAGTTCTAACACTGTTATTAAAATTGCGTTCTAATTTGACCTAACGACGAGTTGATATATACTAACGTTTCCGAGTAATTTGTTGCCTCAATCTCCTACCTGAAGATGGAGACAGCATGTTCCTCCTAATTCCTGTCATCCGTCTACCAAACTACACAACGTCACACCCCAGACGACCGTCATATTAACATTACCGCCGTAAGAACCTCTAATCTCATAGGCTCTCTTCTGGTTCTACACAAATGCATGTCTCAGCCAGCCACTTTCCCTTCTTGCTTGGCTCACTCTCCAACCCTGAAGATGGAGGAGACATGTTCGTCAGATATGTCGATTAACTTTCCGCGGACAACACGGTGTTACATACCAGACGAAAGAGCGCCTCATAACCACAGCTTTGAGAACCCCAAATCCTATCAACGTTATCCCTTGCAGGTTTCATAACGTTAACCCGAGACCTCCCTCATTCTTGGTGCATCTAACGACGCTATTAATTTCTCCGACTATTAAGCATCGAATGACTGCCTCTGTGGTCCAGTGGTCAGAGTTCCTGGCTACACACCCAGAGGTCCGGGTTCGATTCCCGGCGTTACCACATTCTTTCTGTGAAGTAGTGGATCTGAAACGGGGCCCACTCAGCCTCGTGATGATAATTTAGGAGCTATTTCAAGGAAACAGCGGCTCCGGTCTAGAAAACCGAAATTAACAGTCGTGGCGATTCGTTGCGCTGACTACGCGACACTCTCTATCCACTAAATTTGGCACTACTTCGCCCACAAGCGGCGGTAGCTCGGTCGGGATAGTTCACTTGAGGACTAAAACCACGGAGTTTGTTTTGTATTCAGCATCGAATAATAAGAATAACAAAACAGAAGGGATGTGGAAGGAAGCTGGTCTGACATGTGACGTACTGCTCTGACTGAAAGAAACCAAGGCAGTCCTCCGTCAGGACAGCCGGTCTCCGGATCTAAGTTTCAACAACTCGGAAACTTCCTGTACGAAGTAGGATTCCTTACCGTGCTCCTCTAATACGGCCCTTCTGGATAAGTTAACAGCCGCCCAACTCTTCAGGGCATCCTGCACCTTCAGAATTACAGGGTTTCGGATTTTGTCCATCGTCAGGTGTTTAAAAACTAGAAAACGCTTCGTAAACTCAATATATTTCTGTCCTCATGTGAGGGGGACATACCTACTATGTTGGGTCCAAAAAAAGAGAGCTAATCTCAGTCACTGGTCAGAGGAAAATATGAAAGGTCCTATACAGTCAGCTATATTTATACTGACTAAACAGAATATCACTACTGGGATCTGACACTACCACTTCAGCTACAGCGTCCATGGATAACCCTTTCAGCGACCTTTCTTACATAACTATACATCAAACAACAATTTCACGAACTGTGGGCACGTTATCTACAAGGAAAATTTTATTTTCAGTAAAGGCCGAGACTGCATTGCCGACTAAAGCTTAGGTACCTCTTCCACTGCAGCCTGGCTTCGGCAACGATGGAGATTGTACTCCCGACTGAAACATGGGAACCTCTGTCCCTGCCACATTAAATTGGACCTCAATTAAATTTGATGTGAACTACATTCCTCTGACTCAGTATAAAGACTAATGCAGTCCCCTGCGAAAGGAGCAATGAATCCTTGGATAATAAGTGTTTCTGACGAGCCGGGCTTCTCGAGAAGTAATCTGTTTCATGCAGTTCGTTCTCTGCTTCGTTGTAATCGCTCCATTACACTGCTAACGTGTGTGCTGCTCTACGTCACGAACGACAATACTATTTTTTTTATTGCTAGTGGGGTGGGACTAAGTCCCTTGCGCTGCGGCCACTTTTGGCCTATTGTACCAGCCTCAGATGATAGGTGAGGGTGATTGTGGAGCAATTGGTGGAATGAAGATTGGCAGGGGAAACCGAAATACTCGGAGAAAACCTGCCCAAGCGTCACTTTGTCCACCACAAATCCCACTTGACCAGATCCGGGATCGAACCCGAGTCGCCGCGGTGGGAAGCAGCGGCCCAACGACAATACTAAGTGCAGCTACAGAAAACTGATGAGACAGCCATTAGAGACTTCTACGTTAGTAATGCCTAGCAAAGGGGCTACTCGCTCTGCCGATCAAATGCCAGATAGATAGGATTTATTGCGGCAGCGCGGTGGGCGGAGAAACAGCTAATTCTGGGGCATTTACATCAGTTTATACACGACGCCCAGGGAATCGACCGCACCACGAGAAACTCGAATTTCTCTCATCATAAATCTTTCGTAGTTTAAAAGTTAGCTACCGCCGATCTCTTTATTGCCTCGGGCAACTGGTACCAGGTGTAAAGAGCGCATCAGTGGCGTCTCGCATATGAAGTTGCCTTTTTGAATGGGACTGTACTGCAGTAAAAACCGTGTAAAGTTGTCCCTGTGCTTAAATAATTAACCACTGCGCTAGGAAGGCGTATGGGGGAGCGGATGTATAGACCCACGTTTCCGTGACCTCAGTACTAGTTGGGGGTGGGTGGTCACCTTCACGCCCCGGCCGCTTTACCCTGGGGGAAAGAGCACGCGGTGCCCATTGGATAGGAGGCTGGGTGGGCCCCAGAGTTGGTCTGGACGACATGGAGAAGTGAAAATTCTTGCCCCCACTGGAATTCGAACTCCGACCCATTGGTCACACCGCCAATAGCGAGTCCCTATGACTGCGCTATTCCGGTTCTTCGTACTAACACTGAGTCTCAATGAAAGGCAAGCCTTCTTTATCGGAAAATGTATCTTGATCCCTACAAGGAATGAGTTCAGACACATTTTATTAGCTTCTTCAAGCATGAAGTTAAGTCATTAAGGACATCAACTACGGAGTTCAAAATGTTCCTCACAGTTGCACCGGACAGAAGCCGAACGGAAGGTGACGAGATAACGCAGGAGAAAACAGATTTATGGCCTAAAGAAAATATGAACTACTATAACAACTATGAAACACAGCTGGGAGATTATTACGTATCTTTCAAATGATAAAAACTCAGAACCTTGTCGCGCCCTCCATGACAACACTGGCTTCTGTTTCAGTTGCCTGTCCGATAACAATGTCAGACAGAAGTGTACGACAATACGGCGAACGCGTTGCCCATGCCCGAGGACGGCGACGGAAGATGGGCTACGTCGCAGATGCAGATTTCTGAGGAATGGTTTTAAGTTGGGATACGTAATGTAGTATCACATAATTAATTAGACAATTATAACCATAAGATAACAGATGTTTATCACACTACAGCCTGTCCGCGTGCTTCTGCCAGTCTTAGCTTATCAGGCGATCAACTCGGTAACAATTTAACTCTCAGGAAGGATTTGACACCGTGGAGATAAATGCGAACTGCGTTTAACTGGTTCAAGATGGGGTCCTTGCCCACTTTTTGAGATTATTATTATCATTATCATCATCATCACTCACTCACTCACTCACTCATGGAGCTGATCCCTTCTTGAGAAACCGCAATTGTGAAGCTACTGAAGAACATGGCAGAATTTTATGGAACTCAAATATTCATTACCGTGCTCACAAAAGCCCTCCACTGGTTCTTATCGTGAGCTAGATCAATCCAATCTATACCATCCCCTCCTCTAACTATTATTATTATACTCTTTGAGTAGAGAAAAGAATCTATCGCTGAATAGTACTATCTTCTGGGATATGATGCCGTATAGTCCGTTGAAAGTAAAACAAGCACCTGCTTTCAAGCTGTGATCTTGCTCGACTTATTCGGCCCTGAAGATCGAGGCGATATGTTCATCCGAAACGTCGGGTGACTTTCAACGGACTCTACGGCGTCATATCCCAGAAGACAGCAACTCTTCACAACTACCGCTGCGAGAACCTCAAAACGCTACAAACCTATCGTTGTTTGCAGTCTCCACTGACAATACAGAAGCTTCATATGTTGTTGATCGGAAGGAGTTTTGAAAAGTATAATAAATACGTTTCCCGGAACGTTCAGTTAGCGCAATACGAAGTGTGTACGTTGACACAACGATAATAATACATAAAAAAAAACTAAACTCCGTGGCTTCAGCCCGCAAGCGAACTATACCGACCGAACGACCGCCGCTTCTTGGCGAAGTTAGTGCCAACTTTTGCGCATAGAGTGTCGCGTGGTCTGCGAAACGAATCCCCACCACCGTTAATCTCGATTTTCTAGACCGGAGCCGCTATTTCCTTGAAAGAGCTCCTCAATTATCCTCACGAGGCTGAGTTGATCCCGTTCCAGACCCACTCCTTCTCAGAAAATCTGGTATCGCCGGGAATCGAACCCGGGACCTCTGGATATGTAGCCAGGAACTCTGACCAGTAGACCACAGAGGCGGTCACTAAGAAAAATATACATCAGTTGAAAAAGTAGTAAGAATACGTTGGCAGTAAACTTATAGTATAGGAGACAAAAGATACATCTTGTCGCCTGCCATGTCCAATAATGACGAAACCGTCCGGAAAAGCCAGCAACAATAGAATTTTCTGTAGGAAACATTTCAGTGAAAACCTGCCCCTTTTTACAGGAACAAGTTATACTTGCTACAATAGAAGACTACTTAACAAAAGACCATTCATAAAGAGAGATATAATACAATTAACAAGTCAAAACGAGAAATTTGGAATTAAAATGTAAACATGGGAACAAAATCTGTAGTAAGTGGTAATACTACTGAACAGGTTAATAAATTTCGTTAAAATTAGTTTTCTCTGCATTTGTTTCCAAGAAAATCTCCCTAATACAGACCAAAAGATTTCCAGTTGTCTTATTTATATCGTGTCTTCGCCCAGTAGGTTATGGCGACGTCCGTGTTTAACTTTACTAACCAAGTGTTCGGTCAAGGCGACGCTTGGCGGCCGCCACAATACAATCAGATTGTAATACGACCGTTCTCCGGACTGCAACATAGCCTACTTCTGAGTCGGCCCGAAGTTTCGGACGAATATATCACCTCTATCTTCAGGTCGAACAGTAAATAAAGCAGGAAACCAGGAGAAGCAGGCAATAAGTCTGCGGACTTTCGAGTTGTCTCCGAACACCACCCTTTTAACAGCCTCCGCTGTGTGAACCTCAAAATGCCACCAAATGTAATAATACATTTTAATTAATTAGTGGACAGTAATACACAGAGGAGAGTCAATAAATATGATACAAATTAAAGTAAAACATCTGTAATGAACTTCGTAGGTTTTCTGTATGTATCACTAGGTAGCAGCACAGTCATGACCGTCTCGGTAGCAGAAGCGCAAGCGCACGTTCAGAGGCTGGTTTTAGTAGTCAAAATGGCGACCGTGCTTGAGGTGTATACTACCGCAGAGTTTTGCTGCGCGTTTTCTGTGGGCTAAAGCACTGAATGCAAAAGATATTCATAAAGAAATGTTTTCTGTTTAAGGTGGGGAGTGCTTTTCGTGTAAAGCGGTTCAGAGCTGTGTCATGAAACGTGGCAAACGTTTCGCTGATGACGAAAAGGTTGAAACGGAGGTGCAGAATTGGTTGCGATAACAATCAAAAGACTCTCTGCTGCGGGTTTCGGCGCACTGGTACAGCGATGAGAGGGTCTATCAAAGTTGCTGGAAGAGAAATAAATGTTATTCCCCAGGTTCGAATATCACACATTTTAAGTTTTATATCCATCTGTGTGGCCTATTTACTGACTCTTCCTCATATACAAAATCTAGCAGCGCATACTTTTTGAAGTGGTTTTCTTGTCATCCTGTTCGCACCACAGAAACTTTTTTCCCTTGTTTGACAATACAATGCGACTCGGACCATGACCTTCTCTACTACATCTGCATTCAGACAACATTCATACCTGCAGGGACGGCAGATGAAGCCATTTCTAAGTCCTTATCATTTTGGGACAGGACAGACATAATAAAACACAATCCTGGGCCAATGTCACGATGCATTCCTATTTCGTATTCGGAATATCTCCGGATGAAATCTCGAGGTAGGGACCGACTATCGCGACGGAAGTTTTCCTCAGTTACTTCAGGCAAAATAAGGGGAAAAAATACTTCAAATTAGGCCATAACTTCACCCTGCCGCATTCTTTTCAAAAAGTTATTATGCGTTCTTCGCAAAATGCGCATAAGAAGAACGCATACAGGGATTTCCACGTCATTCTGCTCGTTGGCAACTTGAGATATTAAAGCAGCCGGTATAAACAGCATGGCGGACACACGGAAGGTTGGAACCCTAGCGGATATCCGCGCTTACCGTCCCTACGTCTTCCAGGACACCATCGACCCGCCTCAATTTTGTATTCCTACTGAAGAGTGTGAAGGAACATATGTCAAGAGGACTTGGGATGGAAGCAGAAACCAATTTCCAGCTTCAGACAACTCGCATCTGAGCAGCATAGCAGAGCACGTCTCCAAACAACCTGAGTATGAACAGCCGGAAGTGAAGCAGGCTGTTATCCCACGCTGTCTACACACACTAGGTCATTCATTCATTCATTCATTCATTCATTCATTCATTCATTCTATCCCTAAATTCAGTAACAGTGTCGTACAACGACGCTGTTTCAGTTATATTATTATAGGACTTACTGAGAAGCTCTGTCGGTACAGCGACGGGCTACGGACTGGACAGCCAGGGTTCGATTCCCGGCAGAAGCCAGAGTCTTCTCTTCTCCGTAACGTTCAAACCGGCTCTGGGGCCCACGCAGCCTATCCAATGGGTTCCGAGGGCACTTTAAAGCAGCTGGAGTGTGAAGGTGATCAGACCTCCATCTACTGCTGAGGTAAAGAATGGTGGAGCTAGAACTCCACTCCTCCACGCGTCTTCATGGCGTGATTACCTTCTTGCTCAAACAGATGGGAACAGTGATATGGTAGGGAATTAAGAGCGATCGTGGCCCATTTGAAAGCATTACCATGGAATTCGTCTTGAGAGACATAGGAAAAGCGCCATATGTGCCAGGCAGGATTGCCTGTATCTAAGTATAGATTCGAACTTGTTACCTCCAAAATAGAGATCTAGAAATATTACTTCTGGAGCAACCTCTTCGGTTCCTGACTTAAAACGCCACTGAATGCCTTAATTTACTTATGTGTACTCCACGGAAAATGCCCTTAAAGCACTGCTCTTGGCTAAACACCGATGTTTACCTAACCTCTTCTCCTGCATATCAAAATCAAACAGCCCACACTTTCACAACAAGATTTATGGAACTTTTACCTGTTATTTTACTCACAAATTAATTAATTTGGGTATGATACCATCCCATAACTAGTCTATAAGGCAGTTTGTAATTAATTTTGATAATTGGTAGTTTGAGAAAATAAGCTTACCACCAATAAATTCCTAGACTTTCTTCCAAAGAAATGGTAACTGCTGAGAGAGGGCAGAGGGCGATACTGGGTGGCGGGAAAAAAAGTCTAAGGTAAAGAAAGTTGTCCTTGTGCTTAACTATTTAAGCACTACGCCATGAAGGCGTATGGGGGAGTGGGTGTATAGATCTACGTTTCCTTGACCTCGGCACTAGTTGGAGGTGATGGTCAGCTTCAAGCCCCGGCCGCTTTACCCCCAGAGAAAGAGCCCCCGTACCCACTGGATAGGAGGTTGGGTGGACCCCAGAGCCGGTCTGGCCGACGTGAAGAAGATAAAATTCTTAACCCTACCTGGACTTTAACTCCGACCTCTTGGTCGTCCAGCCCGTAGCTAGTCGCTATACCGGCTCACCGTCTAACTCAGGACAACACTATAACAAAAGAATGTCGCGTCACTTAACAGTCTCTGCTCTTACGACACTAAGAGCTATGACCACATATCACTAGCGCACTCTGTCAAATATTGCACTCATGTGAGCGTATGTTGCCTGAATAACTTTTTAAAAGGTTGTCAGTTTCTTTTTAAAGGTGTTGTCGACATTATCCTACTACTATGTCACCTTCCGTCCATTTTTCTATCAACAATAACAAAATGGCGGCAGTGTGAACCCCGCTAGTTGATATGAAACTTGAGTTTCTCAAGGCGCTGAACGGGAGGGCCTCTTAACATTATGTTCTTCTGGGATGTGATACCATGTTATCTGATCGAAAGCTAACGACGTTTCGAAGGGACCTGCTGTCTCGATCCACAGGAGAGAAGAGAGACGTCTACAAAACTACACGAGCGTGACAACCAGTCCTCACATTAGCCTACTTAAATAAACATTCGGGATCGACTTAATACGAGTAATAGAAAATGAAAAATATGAAATCCTGTTAAGATAATTTCATGGTAAAACTATAGAAAACAAAGTAGGTGCATGGCATCTTGCTTGGCATGTTCCTCCGAAACGTCGGTTAACCTTCACCGAACTAACGACGGTATGTACCAATCGCCGCTGCAAGAACCTCAAATCCAACAAAATCAATAAGCTCCTCTGTAACAAAACTGCGCAGTTATTTGGGTCTTCATCCAAGGCACGAATTGTGTGAATTTGATGCAATGCGTCCGGTAGTTGGGGGGGGGGGCGCTTGGTGCCACGCTATGAGAACAAACGATTGGCTGCCTCTTCCCGCCGGAAGTTGGACGAAAGGTCAGTCAGCAGTGGATGAAGTCTGTTTCTGTAGCACACGATCGACCGACCGAATGGCTGGCTGGGCAAAGTGAAGGATATGAGGCAGATCTCTGCTTCATATCAAGGCGGCAGCTCAGTCGGTACAGCGATCAGGCCATGAGCTAGACGGCCGTGTTCGGTGCCTGGAAGGGGCAAGAGACTGTTTCCTCTCCACAGCGTCCAGACCAGTTCTGGGGCACACCCAGCCTCCTAGCAATTGGTACTGAGGGCACTTTCCCTGCAGGTAAAGCGGCCGGGGAGTGAAGCTGACCGTTCACCTCCATCTAGTGCCGCGGTCAAGAATGGTGGAGCTAATGTCTACACCCCCTCCGCTTCATGGAATCACGTCTAATTAATTTAGCACAGGAAAAGTTTACTTTTACCCCTATCAGCGGCATTTAGAATAAAATTTAAACATGTGGCACTCAGTATCATGACTACACAGACTAACATTAGAGACTTCCACTGGAAAATTGAACTTTTCAAAAATGCACTTTTAAAAATCCACAGTTTAATAACTGGACTTGAGAATCTCAACACACAGAGTGATTCTAAATTATTGTCGGGGTTTCCGTGGCCTATAAACGGAAAACCCGACAGTAATTTAGAATTACCCTATATATTATTAAGCTCAGATGGTCGGCATGTGTAACACGCATTGGGGAGGGATGGTGGGGAGAGATGCAGAACATTATCTGCCGGAAAACGTAAAGGGAAGAGACCGCCCGTGAGTTCTATGGATAGATGGAAGGACCTTGAAAAAGACCTGTGTGGATTGGACGCAACTTACTCATGACAGGGACCCGCTGCGGCTTATGCTAATAATACGAGCATTTAGGAGTTATAAAAGGCAGGGAGCCGGTCACGGTAGCCGAGCGGTCTAAGGCATGTACCGTCTTCGCTCGCTTGGAAACCGGGATCGTGGGTTCGAATCCCACACAGGGCATGGATGTTTGTGTGCATTTTTCTGTGTTTGTGTACAGGTAGAGGCCTTGCGACGAGCTGATCACCCGCCCAAGGAGTCCTACCGTATGTGTAAGATCTAGAAAAACCGAAGTGAACGAGAAGTTCACGGAGGTATGCCCAGGTCCACTGGGGCTGTAGTTCCAAGGGAGGGGGGGGGGGAAGACAGGGAAATTACTTAACCAGCTGAGCTGCTACGGCATTCGTAAGGATTCTGATCCATAGACTTGGTTAGTGAAATGGTTACACTGTGATGATGTGGATTGTATTGAATTGGATTGGTATGGTCCAGCGACTGCTCTTCTATACACGGTAATTGATCTTTGGGTTCCATAAAAGGGAGGGGATTTCTTGGTCAGCTGAGCTCCTATCAATTTTCAATCAGGATACTGCTCTGTGCAATCGATAGCTTAAATGCCTGAAGATTCTGCGTTAACTGAACAAAGTTTCTCACAGAAGAAACTAACTTACAGGCAAATTTCCAACACCAATAGCGCAATAGCGACTGGCTACGGCCTGGGCGACCGAGGGGTCTGAGTTCGAGTCGATCAACAATTTTCTCTTCTCCACGTCGTCCAGACCGGCTCTAGGGCCCACTCACGCTATCTATTGGGTATCGGGGGGTTCTCCCCCAGGGGTAAACCGGCCAGGGCGTGAAGCTGACCACTCACCTCCAACTAGAGCCGAGGTGAAGGAAATATGAATCTATATATCCACTCCCCATACGCTTAATTATTTAAGCTCAAGGACAAGTTTGACTTTTTTTTACAGGCATATTTACGTTTTGCTACAACGTTGTGGGCCCCTGTTTGGGGGGGGGCAGTTATTTTCTCAGTGAATGTGTTAACGAAAATCATGTCCCTATGTGTCCGTGCGTCCAAACTCGAATTCTGAAAACTTACGTGAGGCGCCTATTATCTGTTAGAAGATGTTCGTGCCTTTCTGACAATAACAAATATAAATTACAGTTAAAATACTGAAATAGAAAGCTTCTATGAAAAGAAACCAGCGTCAAAATGATGGTATGTGGCCTGTACCACAAAATTCATAGTCGAATGTTAGAATGATCAGTGAATAACAAATTAAAATGAATTTTGAAGGAAGCCATCGTGACCTAATTTATACACTCGTAGTATCCCGGCAACTTCAGGCCGCGCCATAGCTCAAGCGGTTAGTCGCTGGATTCCCACCGCGGCGGCCCGGGTTCGATCCCGGGGTCTGGTCATGTAGGATTTGTGGTGCACAAAGTGGCGTTTCGGCAGGTTTTCTCCGAGTACTTCGGTTTCCCCTGCCAATATTCATTCCACCAATTGCTCCACAATCACCCTCACCTATCATCTGGGGCTGGTACAATAGGCCAGAAGTGGCCACAGTGCAAGGAACTTAGTCCCACCCCACTAGCAATAAAAAAACCCCGGCAACTTGCTAGGAGGGACTGACGAAAATCACGAAATGTTTCTGTCAGAATAGTCGGTGTCTCCACCGGAAGTGAAGCCGAGGCCATTCAGAATACAGGTCTACAGTACCACCGTTACATCATCCTGTTCGGCGGTCAGAAGGGGAAACAGTAACGCACATGTGACCCACCTGGTTACAACTGACGTCACACTGATTCCATACGATTGGCCATGGAATACGGAGGCAAATTCCATGCGGCTCCGTACCTTCCCTTCTGCCTCGTGCGCTCATTCACCGCACGCCGGGAGCTGCTACGAGGCTACAGCGACTGGTTTGAACCTTGTAAAAAATTAGCGACTTACTGGGAATACACTGTTATATTCTCGCACCTTGTTTGCGTTCGTTGTTAACACTATTGGCTGTATGAGAAGATCGAGGTATCGTAACTAAAAAGTACCTTAGTACTGTCTCAGAAGCCAAGTCATCCTAAAAATAATTTTACTTAAAATGTCTTTACTGAACGATATATGTATCACAACACTGCACACTGTCTCAGAAGGTTAGGTCACGAAATGGCGAAATTTATTTAAAATTTTTAAGAGACCCTCTAAACTAGTCATGTCCGTCAGAAAAGAACACACACTCATTCCATGGAGGCTACCTTCCTTATTAAAAGTCCTTAGATCGATTCTAAAGAGGTGTTGTTACAATAAGAAAATATTCCAACCACACCATGTACCCTGTTCACTCTTTCAAAAACTGCACACGTCCATCACAATTCACTTACACATTTTCTCGCGACTATCACACTCGGTTAAGTTGTCAGTTCGATTTCCGAAACCTCATACTTCAACACCTCTGCGTCAAAGAAGCATCCAGCCTCTGCACAGGATATATTTAACCAAATCACCAATGTCTATCGAACTTCTGATATCCGACATACAAGTTCTATTCACTCCCAAGAAAACATTCTTCTACACTGCATCATAACTTGGTCCAATAAAACTTCATCACCAAATCACTGGTGGCTACTGTCACTAATATTACCGGAGATACAAGAAACACATGAACAGAGGATGCTCCCACAGGCGACGAGGCTAACGCCCACGCTCTAAATGGGTTAGGAAAGAGGTCCGTCACTTAGCTACTGGAGTGGTGGTTCTGCCTTCCCGTCACCCCGCGACGGAGCTGTCGGGTTCAGGAAAAGAACGACCATGTTGCCACATAGGCATGACCCCAGCACGTGCTCTGCCTTCCTCGCCACTTGACGTTTAAAAGATGAAGATAAATTTCGGGATACAACGTGATATAGGAAGGCTGTCAAGAGATATTAGTGAGCAGATATGGCAGTGGACCAATTTCTGTCCTTCCTTTATGTCTTAATGCGAATGATCGGTTCTGGTGAAATCTTATTGTTTCTAAAACATAAACTTTGACCTGCCTTAAACGACCCGACTTCTAGAAATTACACGAAACATGGCTAATATTATACCAATGACATTAAAATCAACTGTTAACGAGATGTCTTGTTTAGAGACATTTCTCTATGCCGTTGTAAATACAAGGTACTTGTTTAATAGTGTCGTTAAACAAAGAAGTCTCTAACCCTACCGTCATAATTACAAATAACAAAACTAGTACTCGGGGGCACGCGGTAGCGTAGTTGGTTGAGGCACTATGCTACAAGTCGGAAGGTCGTGGGTTCAAGTCGCGATGAGGTCACTGGATTTTTTTTCAATTGGCCTAATCCTTCCAGCCGCATTATGGCCCTGGGGTCGACTCAGCCTCTAACAGAAATGAGTACCAGGAATTAAATAAATAATTTTCCTGGTGAGTAAGGCGCGGCCTGCGCGTAAGGCTGACAAACTTACGCCATCTTTGAGCAGATTGTCTAGATAATGTGGGACCCTCAACGTCTCACAACCCTATGAGCCTTCACGGCCTGTTACAGGGATAGCTTTACTTTTTTTTTTTAACAATACTCATGGCCGTTCAGCAGCTGAAGATCTGAGTTACCGTACAAAACACAAGGAGACACCGCGTTAGTTTGCGTACTTCATGAAAGGGAAAGAGAAACGATAAATCGGTGTTCCAGAAACAGACAGAGAGACTGGAAACTGTTCAGAGTACGGCTGAACGGAGATCCTCTGCGAACTTCCACATTCAGTAACAGAGCCCTTTCACTCCGTGGCCAGCTTCCATGTGTTTCTGTTTAGTTGACAGACACTCATGAGTGACGGCCACTGCGCAAACAGCAGTTTACGCCAATCGTCGCTTCAGACCGGTTTCATTCATTATGCGGCCGTTCTGCTGCGCCATGGCGGTAAACCTACAATTCGGTCAACAAGAATATAGCTATTATTCATTTTAATACATTTTGTTAAGGTTTACTTAACGACATCAGTTACTATGCCTTATGAAATTTAATAGTGGTATAATTACTTACTGCCGGTCACGGTAGCCGAGCGGTCTAAGGCATGTACTGTCTTCGCTCGCTTGGAAACCGGGATCGTGGGTTCCAATCCCACTCAGGGCATGAATGTTTAGTTTGTGTGTGTGCGTTTTTCTGTGTTTGTTCGGGTAGAGGCCTTGCGACGGGCTGATCACCCGCCCAAGGAGTCCTACCGAATGTAAGATCTAGAAAAACCGAAGTGAACGGAGAAGTTCTTGGAGGTAGGCCTAGGCCCACTGGGGCTGTAGTGCCAAGGAAAAAGAATAATTACTTACTAGTCAATTGGGAAGGAAATGGAAGAAACCGCAAGTGACTAACCAGGTACTATCCTAATACCTACCCGAAGGGACTGAAGAAAACCGCAAGACTGTACGCTTAGCTTGTATTCGGGCACAGACTTGTTCCGCGCTTTTATTCGTAATATTGTTATAATAAATAACCCAAGTACCGGCATAGCTCAGTCAGTATACCGACTGGTTACGGGCTGGACGGCAGAAGGGTCGGAGTTCTAGTCCTTGTAGAGTCAATAATTTTCTCTTCCCCACGTCATTCAGACCGGCTCTGGGGTCAACCCAAACTCCTATCCAATGAGTTCTGGAGGGTTATTTCCCTGGGGGTAAAGCGGTAGGGGCGTGAAACTGACCGCTCACCTCCAGCTAGTGCCAAGGTCAAGAAAATGTGGATCCAGACATCCACTCACCCATACGCCTTCATGGCGTAGTGTTTAATTAATTAAGAACAGGGACAGCTTTGCCTTTTGAAACAATCAACGCCCCTGGGGTTGTCGTCGTCTCGCCGTGGCGGTGGGGCCCAGTACACAATGACAAACGGCTACGTTGGTCACAGCTGCTGACTGGTCAGAGAAGAATGGAAGCGAATAATATCCCACAAAGGGATAGGTCTCAGTAGCCCTGAAAGACACTCATTTAAGAGAGGACAATTCTGACCCTCCCCCCCCCCCACAAAAAATTAACACTGGGGCCCTCCAGAATGGGGGTTCCTAACTTGGCTGATAGCCCGGTCTCATAAAAACATATTCATATTCCTCAAAAGAAGAGTTACCGGACTGGTGGAAAGATCAGCATACTCTTTTGAGAGGACGGAACAGACCACGTATGGCCCAATGAACTGCATTATCATCATCATCAGTAATCTGTAAAGACGACAGGTCCACATTCTCTTCCAAAACAATTCCTCCACTTAATGCGATCTAGAGCTTTCTCCTTCAAATGAAAATATCCTCTTCTGTCCCCAAGGTCATCCAGCATCTTCTTACATCTTCTTCCTCGTCTTCTGGTCACTTCTATCCGCCCCTCTATCTTTCCTTCAATAACTTCTTTTAGAAGGCAGTTTCTGCGTAAAACATGACCAATCCAATTAGCCTTCCGTTTTCTTATTTCGTGTAGGATATTCCTCTGCTCACTGACTCTAATTAACACTTCTTCATTTCTCACATAATCGGTGCATTATAATAGCAGTTTATTTTTAAGAAAATCTGAATGTGAATGGAAGGTTCCTCTAGTTTCTTACTATAATCTAGGGCAGTTCCACGCAATTAGCTAGTCTGAACAACAGAAGGCGCAAGCAGCGCAAATGTCAAGTGTTAATTTGCAGGCGCTGGAACATCTGATGGGATTTTAAAGGACGCTGCTTAACATTTCATCAGCCCGCAGTTTTACGAGCACAACAGCAAACTCGAAACTTCCATCTGCTTCCTCGTTACTAACTGCAGCACGCCCACGAGATAAATCACAATTAACTACTGAAGTCTAAGTGCAGAAGCTGATTGCTAAACGTCGCGACCTCTGGCGGGGAGGATACGTAAAGAATTCCTACAGAATTTTAAACCTGATACAGAGGAAGCGGTGGATGCAGTTCTACAAAGCATGGAATTTTACGTTTCTTCACTATGCAAGTCATTATTTCAGAAAGATTAGAATCGGAAACCCGGTAGAAAAAAAAACTAGGGAATATAGATTTCAACTCTATATTCTATATCTATATTCCCTACTGAACGGACAAAATAAATCGTGAGATGAGGCACGGGCAAAACATTTAATGTCAACACTATACTACACCGATACCACGGGCCTCCAAGCAATTTATTACATGTACGAGTATATACCATACAGAATATACCATTATGTCCGTGGGAATATTACAAAATTGCAACAACTGACTTGATGATACAGAATATCACATGAAGAGTTTTTAACCTTATTTTACGTCACAACTTTCGTTTTTATAATATGTTTATAGTTCATTGTATTTTATAATGTAATAATTATCAAGTAGTCAGCTTCACTATCGCAATTGCAGTTCAGCGGTGTGTGTATACCGTAATCATGTGTTTGCCTGCTGATGGCTTTAATAGCAGAAACATGTAGCTAACCTAATCTTAGCTTTAACCATTGGATTGTGTTGCGACGGACTCTAATAAAGAATTGTATATAATAACACAACCGGATATACGAAATGAAATTTTACATGAATATGTATATTATTCAGACAGGAGCTAACATTAGGGTTCTCGTGTTTAATGCAGTACTGCTGGCTACAAGTCAGTTGGCATTAGGAAGGTCCAGTGACCGGCCAACTCGTGATTTCTCTCGCTCCTAGAGCAAATGCTGAGTTGGTACTCAAACTCCACAATGCACAGCATCCGTCACATGCAGCTCTCCCAATGGTAACATCAAAATGTAGCGCTCCCAATCTTAGATGAAACTTCAGTATAATGCAAACCCTCCCACGCGATATAAAAATTAATTCCTATTGTCACGATCTTAGTCACTATAGACGGGGTTTGAACTGGTAATCAGATTTACTGACCTCTTTACATCTCGTAACTACAAGGATTATGCCCTCACTACTCTACAGAAATCACCGTAGAACACACTAAATCTTCTCATTACGTTACAGTCTTCACTAACTGTTGCCTGGTAGCGGCTTTCAACGGCGAACATTCTCCCAGTAACAGCTCGCAACAACCGAACCCCCGTGGTTATGTTAACTGCAACTCCTACCTTGCCCTGCTTATAAGATCTTGGTACGGACCGCGCTGCAGTGCAACTCCTGATTGGCGATAGCATGACGCAGTCCACTGTTGCGTGCGCAGCCACTGGTATGCATGCTTCACGTGCAGCCCTCCCGATGTTAATATCAACATTTCACCCTTAGAGAGTTATCAAAAAACAATTCCGTGACCATAGACGTCCCTGCGCGACTTTTCTCCTCTACTCATAACACAGTTCGTAAAGGTAGTTGTCCCTGTGCTTAATTAATTAAACACTACGGCATGTAGGCGTATGGGAGAGTGGATGTATACCACAAGGACCTGCGGTCACTGCCTGGGAACCTTGAAGGACGGAAAATATTCTGTCCACAACTCCCCCCTTTCTAAGCAGTCCCTCTCAATACCCCCTCCCCACTTCTCACTATATCTCTCTCTCTTTATGCTCCAAGTCCGAAATACCTTCCCACAAGAGGGATTTTGGAACGTTCTGTATTTATCTGAATGTTTTCTGTGGTCTAAGTTACACCGATCCACAAACAATCTGGAAGTTCGCCCTCAGAAATGATATTTTCATGGTAGGCACATATGTCATGCCTCTGACATCCAAGAACTGTTCCAAATTCCTCGCACCGTCCATGTTTAACAGCTATCGTCATTATCAACAGAGCAGGCTCTCACATCAGCTGTGCCTACGCTTTCACTTAAACTCATCAATAAACGAACTTCCTGTCGTGTCCGCGTTGATGCAGTCACTGTCATCCAGAAGCGCTGTCAGCTTCGTCTGCGCAATCATTGGCACATCTGATGGTCCTCTAACCTTCAGCTTCCGCTGGGGGATACAGACACGTCTGTGGGCATTTTCCCCCAAGCCGAATTACAATGAAATTCTAAAATTCATCACGACATGGCGTAAAACAAGTAATAAGAAGTCGCATATAGAAAGATCTTGATTAAAGTAGGCTATAGGTGAACTGTGCTAAACAAAAAGACACCGTCAGAGTGTCAATGTTACGTACACCATTGTCTTATGTGGTCATCACAGCGGCCTCCGTAGTCTAGAGGTAACGTACCCACTTCATGACTCGTAGTACGCGGGTTCAAATACCCAGCGGAGGCCGTCGAATTTTTAAGGGCGGAAAAATTCAGGGAACAAGTCCTCCGGGAGGGACTTTAAGCCATGGGTCCCGTGTCGTAGCTTTACGGCACGTAAAAGAACCTCGTATCTCCAAAGGAGGTCACTGAGCCAAATTACGGACGTTTCCCGCCCAACAGCAGTCTCTAATACCTCCGGTAGATGGGGGAAGCATTATAGATACCTCTCAGCTAGTAGAGCCGGTCTCGCTGGCTGGGCGGGACTGATGGTAAGCACCAGTACCGGTAGGATATAGAGCCTGGTAGAAATCATAGAGGGAAGCACAATGGATCAATACAGGTCTAAGTGCATGGGGAAACCCACCCTCTCCAATAACTAACTAACTATGTGCTCATCACGAATAAAGGCTGTCTATATTGTCCAATAATGTGGACTAATAGTCAAATGATAGGATATATGAGGACGAAGATCTCAAATACACGTTGCAGAAAGATTCCCAACTGGGACAGTTTTGTTATGTCTATATCAAAGACCATAATACACAAGACTGCGATTAAAAAAGGGGAGGGGAGCTTAAAATCGCTTTCTTTGTCAAAGAAACGACAAGATAGGCAGCGTCTACACGAGCGCACAAAATGCGTCCGTTGTAACGAACATACTTTATGACGGACGTTGCTGAGGACACCACACAGTTGCAGAGTGCGGTGCGTAGTTTTTATCTGCAATGGAGCCAGAAGAAAGCGTAGCATTCGCCTCTCTTGTTTATTTCTACAACGTTCGTTACAACGGACGCATTTTGTGCGCTCGTGTAGACGCTGCCATAACGGGTCCACGGGGGGTGGGGTGGGGGGTGTCATCCTATCCCCAGACCAACTGTGAAGCAACATATATTCCGTGTTGTTATAGGAGAGGCATAAAAAAAGTTGTTCCTGTGCTTTACTAATGAAGCACTACGTCATCCACTTACTCTTGACCTCGACACTTGCTGCAGGTGAGCGGTGAGCACACATCTCACAGTCTCATTCAATTATACGGAACTGTTACCACTGTACTGCGCACCGACTCAAGTGCAAGGTCTTTTGCGTTAGCAACAGATTTGCGATTTTGTTGCCTCGTGACTTAGAAATGCCAGCACAAAAAGTGACTAACTGCAGTGGCTCCGTACGCAGAAGGTAAAGTTGTCTCTATGCTTAATTAATTATGCACCACACCATGAAGACGTATGGGGGAGCAGAGGTATAGTTCCACCATTCTTGACCTCAGCACTACATGAGAGTGGTCAGCATCACGCCTCGACCGCTTTACTTCCGGTACCAGCTGGAGAGGAGGCTGGGTGCGCCCCAGATCCGGTCTGGACGATGTGGAGTTGAGAGAAATCTCTTTCTTCTGCCGGGAATCGTTTTCCGGCCGTCCAGCCCGTAGCCTGTCGCTATACCGACTGAGCTACTTTTCTTTTATTGCTAGTGGGGTGGGGCTAAGTCCCTTGTACTGCGGCCACTTCTGGCCTATTGTACCAGCCCCAGATGACAGGCGAGGGCGATTGTGGAGCAATTGGTGGAATGAAGATTGGCAGGGGTAACCGAAGTACTCGGAGAACACCTGCCCCAGCGCCACTTTATCCACCACAAATCCCACTTGACCAGACCCCGGGATTGAACCCGGCCGCCGAGGTTGGAAGCCAGCGACTAACCGCTTGAGCTACGGCGCTACCGACTGGGCTACCCCGGTTCCTTGTGCTTATTTCATTTAGAGAGACCCACTTTACTGTTTTCAGGTATATACTTCAGCAGTAGCTAATATTTAGGGCCTGCAAGCAACATAGCGCATAAATTGTCAGCGAGTGAGAAACCTTTATAACCACTTAAGCTGATACAACATATTTAAATATCACACAGACAAACAAGGAATCGTCATGTGTTCTTGTGCATTATTTTTAGAACTGACATCATGGATCCGGTTTAAATTTCAACAGGAAGTCGTTAAAAACAAACGTCCTCAAAAGCACCTAACCTCAATAACTTTAAGAGTTCTGTGAATACTGCTACATTTATTCTAATATATACTAAATTTAGTATACAAATATGCATTAAAGGGTGCTTTTTAGGTGTCTTTTTCCGTCAATAGCGATACAGACCTTAGCATACCTTCTAAGGCTGCCATGTTCTACTCCTACTTACTCAGTAGCGTACGTAATGACACAGGCACAAGCCTTGAGTCTTCTATATGTAAACATGAAATCTGTACTAATTTACGTAGAAGGCGAATTTAAATGTAAACATCGTCTTATACCGAAGTACGTGACGCAGATATGAATCAACCTGTCACAAAGAAGAGAATTTTTGGTTGTATTGGACTGAAGATTTACAGATAGGAACTCGTGAATCAAAAATGAAAGCGTTTTACTCTGGGAATACAAAGAAGGGTATACAGTGCAGAAAGTTTCGCTTCGAGCGAAGCAATATGGATGACGAGTAAGTAGAAACGACAAAAATTGGAACGAACTGAAAGATGATACCGCCATTCAGACAGGAGATTGGGGAGTTTTCAAACGTACACTAAATAAAAATCGTTATACAGTTCCTCAGCATGCCAACAAACACTCCAACGCCGCCAACATTTTATGCGTATTGCCTCGCGCCTTCTGACGTTCAGTTCAGAATTCATCCCATCGTAAAATATAAACAATTCATAAAACATTCGAAATTATAGTTCCATCAGCCGATTTGTATGTGCTATAAACTTGGCTAGTACTACAGAAGGAGGTCATGTTGAAGATTTTTAGAACAAAGTTCTGAGAAGAATGCAGTCAACTAAGATATATTTGTATAAATTTCGATCATACACTTTACTGTGATGGTTACTGGCACTGCTCCCACCCACATTGTAGGATAACACCCCCTATCGGTTGTCTACCACTGTTTATTCAATGTATTAGCAGCCATCTTCCATCAGAACACCCGCCATTCCGCGGTTACAACAGAGGCACTGAACACGTAATGGCGGGCTTTGGTATTTGTGCTTCTGCCCACACACTCCGCCTTCGATGAATGAATTGGCAGTAATCTGATTATCGCGTTACATACGTACATGCATCCGTCTGTTCATCCTTTATCCATTCTTTATACAAGTAGAGGGTACGTGAAATAGATGTACACTTGCATGTGTCTAATGTATACATACGTGTAAACGTGTCGTAACATGTTCAGCCCTCTCTCGAAATGTTTATTTTATCAAATTTCTTTAAGTCATTACATGCTATTTTTTTTTCCTTGGCACTACAGCCCCAGTGGGCCTAGGCCTACCTCCAAGAACTTCTCCGTACACTTCGGTTTTTCTAGACCTTACACATTCGGTAGGAACCCTTGGACGGGTGATCACTACATGCTATACAGTTACGAAATATCTTATACATACAGTTTATATTCTCTGTATCTACTATCTTTAGCCTTACATTCATTTTCTTGTAAATATATTTGAAATGTTTTTAAAACAGCATTTGCTTTACATTTCTGAAAAGGAAACACGTATTTTTTTTGTTAGAAATTTAAGGAAATTACAACCATTGAAACGAAAATCTCCAACTTACTGTGTGCTAAATTTTACATCTGCAAAGTTTGCAATTCCCTAGGAAAGGACATCTAAATTTGATATTACTGCAAACTTAGGGCTTTAGAATAAGGCCCCTTACAACAGATCAGATGGTTGACATCTATGCAAATGACTCACAAATTTGTTTTTTTTTCCTTTCTTCTTTATTTACCTCCCACGCTTCTTCGTTCCTTTCTCCTTTCCTTCTGATATTTCTATCGTGTTGCTTTCCTTCTTATTTTATTTATCTCTTCCTTCCTCCTCCCTTTTTATTTTCAGTTTAATGCAAGATTAATTGTACCCCGTGTTCTCCACGTAATTTCCTGCAATGCTGTATCATCCTGAATATTCAGACCTTCACAGACTTTCTCCTGATTTCTAAATTTTCATTTTACACCGTTTGTGTACAGCTTCGTGTTTAGATCAAATCATATCGTATCATTCAGCATTCCAAACACGCACAGCGGCTATGATCTGGGGGATTCACGTAGCTATATACATTACTGGGAGGGTGGATTAATTTACTTCATCTTGTGTAGATAATGCACACGGGTACGCCACACCAAGCCCAATCGCTAGCGGAGCCGAGAATTAGCATTCAACTAAACACCTCCAGGGAGTACAGCACTTCTCCAGGAAGTTAACAGTTGCTAAGCCGGCCAAACTACTATCAACCTTTTATTTCACTCCAACATTCATTGCCGTGATCACAAGGGCTGCGAATTGTATCCTATCCTTAGCCAGATTAATCCAGTTTACAGCTTCATATTGTTATTTCATTAGATCAATTATTCTTCCCTCTATGGTTGTTTCACAACATAGGAACCTTCCCTTCAGGTTTTCAGATCGAAATTTTGTATTCATTTATCATCTCTTTCATGCGTGCTACATGCTGTCGTTATTTCATAATTCTTTACTTGGTAAACACTATAAATTATTAAGTTTCTAATCTACCTGTGCTATTTTCCCCAGCCTGATGACACTTTTCCTCTCTCTGTTTCCCTGTTCACAAACACGATCAGTCGTTGAGGTCGAAGCTTCCCACCTCGCTGATAATTGAGATTACAGACTTCCTCCCTTCCGTCGCTCGATCCCCCTACCCTTCCTACCGACATCCCAGCTTGCCACATTTCTACCCTGAAGACAGAAGCAGCAGGTTCTTCCGAAACGCTAATCATGAGACTGCGTGCTGTCATAACTTACAGGATCGAATGTGAAACCTCCACAGACATCCTTCCGTTATGACGACGGATGAATTAATGGCGCTCTATAAGCAGAAGTTGCTACTATGCAACCAACGAGATAATCAGCAGCCAGTCTATGTACTGTAGGCGTAAGAGGAAAGAAATCGGGGAACAGGGCTGCTGCCTGCTTCAGGGACGGGCAGGTAGAACGAAAAGATATCGAGAGACAGAACACGGAAAATAGACTGAAAAAGTGGGTTTACAAATAGGACGCACTCGGAACCGGAAATGATCGGGTGAGGGGGCGAGGTAAAGTTGTCCCTGTGCTTAACTAATTAAGCACTACGCCATGAAGGCGTATGGATGAGTGGATGTATAGATCCACGTATTCTTAGCCTCGGCACTAGCTGGAGATGTGGTCAACTTCACGCCCAGGGGAAAGAGCCTCCGGTACCCACTGGAAAGTTAGCTGGGTGTGCCCCAGAGTCGGTCTGGACGACGTGGAGAAAATTCTTGACCCTACCGGGACTTGAACTCTGACCCCTTGGTCGTCCAGCACGTAGCCAGTCGCTATACCTACTGAGCTATCCTGGCTCCTTGAGGTGGGAAAACAAAAGAAAGCCTTATATCTGACTGGAAGGGAAACGAAAACAGTTAACGGGGTGCGTTTTGGGTTGTTGAGATCGGAATTTAATCCGCTGTATGTGCAATGACGTAACCACTCATCTTGCGCACGAATCGATCCAAGGGTAAGGAAGGAACTTTTTTTGTTGAGACGTGGCAACACCGTCATGACGTTGACTATATACAGGAGAAAGTGGGTTCCTTGTGATTGTGTCTTCACTCCTACCCCAATAATTCCCCCCGCGAAGCTTAACTGACAAGTTGCCGACTAACAAATAGCCCCACAGGAATGGGGCGTGGCCAAGACTGTTCTGCAAACTCGAGCCGTGATCCGGGGCGACTGTTACCGGCCACATTAACCCCTTAAAGCGCTGTATGTACCAACTGCTTTAACACTCGAAAGCTCTGCATTTTGTTCACAGAGTATATTCATGGGTTTCGTTTGTTTCCAGAATAAACATACATCCTTTCCCCAGACAATATTAACTGGTTGCCTTTGATGCAGTTTTCTATGAAGTAAAAGGTAGCAGGACGTCGAGGCTCCCACATTTTCTAAACAATCTTTTCACAGATGGTGGCAAGGTTGTCAATCTTACGCGTCACCCTCCGTTCAGTATGAACTGAATTTTTAAATATATTAGATTAATTTCATGTTAGGAATTGTTTAACCTTGGGGAATTAGCGTCCGCTCTTAGTGTCCTCCCCCCCCAATTTTATACAACAGAAAATTAATTGAAGACTTCTATCTTCCGATATAACGCCATGTGGCACTATATCTCAGAAAAGAGAACTCGGGTCGATCAACGATAGCGCTATAATTGATCGTCATTAAGAGTAAGTGTAAACGAAGGTAACCCTTATTATTCGTCACCGGACCCCTGACACATGATGATGATGATGATGATGATGATGATCTTACATTACGAAGAGCTGAGATAGCGCAGTCCGTATAGCTAGTGCCTACCGGTTGGACGACCATGGGGCCGGAGCCCCGGTGGGGGCAAGAATTTTCACTTCTCCATGTCGTCCACACTGGCTCTAGGGTCCACAAAGCCTCCTATCCAACGGGTACCCGGGGCTCTTTCGCCGGGAGTAAAGCGGCCGGGGCTTGAAGCTGACCACTCACCTCCAATTAGTGCCGAGTTCAAGAAAACGCGGGTCTATACATCCACCACCCCTCCCAATGTCTTCATGGTGCAGTGGGACGGAGACCCCGTGGTACAAAAGGGCCGATGTGAAGATGACAGATGAGTGTGGGACAACAGAAGGAAGAAGATCGCAAAAGGAAAACTTAAGAACCTATTTTGAATGGTATGGACTTGTAACCTTCTTGCGGTAATTGGGATAAATAAAACTTATTGCCTATGCTGAGAATTTTGGCATGACAACTTCCCTGAAAAAGCTCATACACATACGAAAATGACTATAACATAGAGGCTGTGAGGACATCAGGAACTTGTTTCCAGTGTTTGTGATTTTGAACATAACAAAAAGTATCCTTGTAACAGGCTGTGATGGCCCATAGGGTTGTGAGACGTCGAGCTCCCACATTTTCTCCAGACAATCGGTTCACAGATGGCGGCAAGGTTGTCAGCCTTACGCGCCGGCCGCCCTTTACGCACCCAGGAAGATTCCTGGTATTCACTTCTGTTAGAGGCTGAGTCGACCCCAGGGCATTAATGTGGCTGGAAGGATTAGGTCAATTGGAAAAATCCACCTCATCGGGATTCGATCTCATGACCTTCCGGCTTGTAGCATAGCCCCTCAATCAACTACGCTACCGCTTTTGAATTTAATACAAAACTTATTTATCTGTTGTCAAGATGACTGTATTTACTGTTTACCCCAAAGAGCAGCGAACCTAGCTAATCGCTGGTTCGTTGGATGGCTGGACTTTATACACATTTGGGTCATAAAATTTCGCTCTAGTACTAAATGATTTGTTCTTCCTACTCCGAATAAGCTACCCGTATGCTCAAGTTAGCGTTTCAATTAATTCAATTAAGATTCACAGATCGGAACGGGACACTTTCCTTGAGCTAATAATGTATATCTGTAAAACGAACTGTTTAACTGACACTGACGCTATGAATGACCTTTACTGATCTCTTAAAACGTCAAAAAGAAACTGGCTGAAAATATTAGACACAGATCTTTCTGCAGCAAATTTAATCGGGATCTGTTAACTGTTTCACCGCGTATCTGGTAGGTGATCCCCACGACCCGGATTTTGATGATCTGAAAATATTTAAAAAATGACCTATAAAATGACCGGAAAAATTCCAGAAATATGATCTAATGGAGAAAAGAAAGAATACGTCGCTTCCATGTTCACATTTCAGAAAACATATGAAGAAAAATTCCCTAAAATGACCAAAAATGACAAGAAATACCCTTAAAAGTCCAAAAATTTACCAAAAAATTACTTATAAAATTTACATTTCTGTACCCACAGCTCATACCCGAGATTTATATATTTAAGAGCATCGCATAGGATACAAGGAAAAAAAGATGACATGTCATCAAAATCCGGGCCCTGGTGATTACCAACACTGTCTCCATTGCCCTCATGTAGCTCCCAGTATTGTTGGAATCATCAAGAACTTACTTAAAACTGAATGCCAAGACAGCAACCTCTGTTTCTTCCCATGAATGCGACTATTAAACCATTTTCTCGGCAATGTAATATGAAAGGCTCCCAGCATACCCACAGCACGACTATATCCGTCCTAAACCATTGTCTGGATTCAAGAATTTTATGTTATTCTGCTTAACTTTTCATTCTGTAATCTTCAGGTGATAATAATATTACTACTGGCTATAAACCCAGTTTGGGCCGCTTCTTTCAGTTTCTTAATCTTACACACAGTCGGTAGGACTCCTTGGACAGGGGATTAGCCCGCCGCAAGGCCTAAACCTACACAGGACAACACAAACACAGAATAAACGCAGACATCCATGCCTCGAGTGGCATTCGAACACACGAACCAAGTCTTTGGGCGAAAATATTTCATGCCTCACTACGCGGACACTGTGATCGGCGATGATAACAGGCACAAAAATCATTTAATGTAGTTAAAGTTTTTTAACACCGGTAATTTGAATCGTTCAGAGTGTGTAAAAAAAACCATATACAGAATGAGTTTTCTTGTTTCCGTTGCTAACTTCATAATAAAATACGTAAATATAGGCAGACTTGCCTAGCGACGCATCGCGAACGATGAGCTAGTTCTCTCTTAGTCCGCAAGATAGAAACACAGTGCACAATCACAGCGCCATGGCGGACGGTACTTAGAACTATTTACGTATGATTGCAGAAATAGAACACACTCCGAACGCCCCCAAACCCCTCAAATTCACGTGATGAATGTATGATATGGATTTTGTGTGCGCTTATCTGAAATTTGTGGTTCTTACGGCACAATCTGTCAAACCAAGGTTTCTGTACCGTCACACAACATGCGATATTTTGGCCGTTATATAATAAGCGAGTGCATTGAATATACCCATTAGTCAATATGTTTATTATTTCAAATTAAAAACACTTGCTGGCCATCATCAGGTGTGTACATATAAAATCACAAATATATGAAGCTTCTGACTAATGTGTTTTAAAATACATCCACTTTTGGTCAATATAGTTAAGTTTTCTAAAACGTTTCNGCGGACGGTACTTAGAACTATTTACGTATGATTGCAGAAATAGAACACACTCCGAACGCCCCCAAACCCCTCAAATTCACGTGATGAATGTATGATATGGATTTTGTGTGCGCTTATCTGAAATTTGTGGTTCTTACGGCACAATCTGTCAAACCAAGGTTTCTGTACCGTCACACAACATGCGATATTTTGGCCGTTATATAATAAGCGAGTGCATTGAATATACCCATTAGTCAATATGTTTATTATTTCAAATTAAAAACACTTGCTGGCCATTATCAGGTGTGTACATATAAAATCACAAATATATGAAGCTTCTGACTAATGTGTTTTAAAATACATCCACTTTTGGTCAATATAGTTAAGTTTTCTAAAACGTTTCCTAATTGATGTTGAAAAACGTAATACAATCTACAGTTCGTGAAGTTGTAAAAATGCATAAATCGTATACATACAAGTTGTGAATATACTGGGTGGTATTTTGAGTGGCGTATTCATATTTGTGCGCGGATTTTTTTAATTATTCCTATATAAGTGTGTGTAAAGGCCGCGCCATAGCTCATGCGGTTAGTCGCTGGCTTCCCACCGCGGCGACCCGGGTTCGATCCTGGTTCTGGTCAAGTGGGATTTGTGGTGGACAAAGTGGCGCTGGGGAAGGTTTTCTCCGAGTACTTCGGTTTCCCCTGCCAATATTCATTCCACCAATTGCTCCACAATCACCTTCACCTATTAATTTAGGTGAGTGAAGGGGTACGTGGTGGGGAAGGGAGGTTTGGGTGGAAAGTAGGGATGATCTGCCTCGAGTATTGTTATGTGGAGTATGTTTTTAGAATTATATCGAATACAGGGTTATTCGTATCTGTAAAAATGTCATTCGGCATGTACAGTCTTCGCTCGCTTAGAAACCGGGATCGTGGGTTCGAATCCCACTCAGGGCATTGGTGTTTGTGTGCGTTTTTCTGTGTTTGTTTACAGGTAGAGGTCTTGCGACGAGCTGATCACCCGCCCAAGGAGTCCTACCGAATGTGTAAGATCTAGAAAAACCGAAGTGAACGGAGAAGTTCATGGAGGTAGGCCTAGGCCCACTGCGGCTGTAGTGCCAAGGGGGAAAAAGCGTCATTCAGTTGCTGCTTCTGTAGTGAGATATGAATGTGGAACCATTCTAATGGGTTAAGTGACCTTTCTTTTGATTGTGGAGTATTTCCATTGTCTGGTCTATGGTGTCACGTGTGTTGAGCTCCTAATGCGTGTAGGGCGTATCTACATTTCGGGTTGCTGCTTCTTATTGCCTGTGTATGCTCTTTGAGAAGTGTTCGAAATGCTCTGCCTGTTTTTCCATTCAGTCGTCACTTTTTAGTTGACAAATTCCGCGGTTATACAAAGTATCTGTTAAGTGTGTTGTTTTAATGTCTTTGTATTGTGTTGGTGATTTTGAAGGATGTACGTATGACTGTTTTTTTTTATAATCTAGTGATGGTTCTAGTTTCTTTCCCCCCTTTTGTACGGAATGATATTTGCCGTGGTTTGGTTTGTTTTGTTTTGAAGTACGTATGCTTGTGGAATAACTGCTATTGTGTAGTATAGATTTAACATGTAGTACTTCCCGTTCTCTATTTTCGTTTGTGGGGGCTAAGTGTTCATACAGCTGGTTAGGAATTTAATTGCAGAGTTGTTTTTTTTTGTTCGTGTGGATGACATGAGCCATCGCATATTATGAAATATGTACATGAGGGTTTTCTGAATATGATGTCAGTTGATATGTAAATTTGTGATTGTTATGTGTACGAAGTTTAGTTTAATCCTTGTTTCTTTTTCAGTTGTGAATCTGATGTGTGATGTACTGAATTAAATACTACTAGTGTATTTTCAATGTTTTGTTGTGGGTGTTCTAAACAATTAACAAGTCGTCAACATAACGGAAGTAGTTAATCGTGTAGTGTTTCATCAAGATAGTCGTCAACATAACGGAAGTAGTTAATCGTGTAGTGTTTCATCAAGATAGTCGTCAACATAACGGAAGTAGTTAATCGTGTAGTGTTTCATCAAGATGTTGAAAACTGTAGCATGTCCGAGATACTGCATAAATATTTAAGCTAGTACTACCAACGTTGGGGCTCCCAATGCTAGCCCATTAAAAACATACCAGATAATGAGAGTCGAATAAGAGAACATGAACAAGAATTCGTCATACTGTTAAACACAAACACCCCTTACTCGCTGAACACATCACGTTGACTATGCGTGCTACACTACCAGACTGCATTGGTGGTTTGGTGGTTGGTTGTCTTAGTTTCTTCTGTCGCAGAAGCATGAGAATATCAGGGTTCTGCACCATTAGACATTAAAAAAAGTATTACTGCCACAATAGAGGAATTCATTTTTGTTTTTAATAGCATAGTTCAGGGACGTGCGAGGTGGACTCCTACATTAAATTTCCGAACCTATCAAGAAGGCTTCTTTCAATGCCGCTGTGTCTAGAAGATCCAAAGATACAAGAGCTGGAAAATCAGCCACAACTACTGTTAGCCTCGATATGAAAAACAGAGGCCATCGAAGACAAAAGCAAAGGTCGAGAAACAATAATCCGTTTCAAAATGGAGGACTTGTTACGCGGAAAGAAACTGCCTCCGATGTGAAGACACTGCTTGCTGCAACATAACAAAAACTACGGTCCTTATTCGGGTTCTGCAAGACATGGGTTTCACTTGGTAACATTCTGCGAGCAAGAAGACAGTGCTTGTTGAACTACGAGATATCGACTGGCGGTGTAGATGTTTTACGATGCGCGACATCTGGACAGACAGTTTGACTTTCCGAAAATGCCGGCGAAGACTTGCGACTGAAGGGGTGATGGCCACGGTCAGTGGGGCAACAAACTCATTATCGTTCACTGGACCGAAGGACGGTGTTCTACCGGGAGTCCAGCTGGTGTACGATATGAGTGGGAATTACCAGGGACAAATGAACTGTGAAATCTTCCGCTGAGTCACACACCAAGCCATTCCCAACTCGCCGCCCAACTCTGTAGTGGCTCTGGCCAGCGACCCTATCACAGCCAACTGCTGATGTGTTGGGTTTCTTGCAGGTCAATGGATGTTTGGGTGCCATTTAAATTAGAAAAACTGACTCGTATTACTTCACTGAAACTGCGGGAAAATATTAATATTAGCAAAGTTTTCAGTGTCCCCTATATCCAACTGAACTGGCAAGCGCGAACCTTACAAACATAGGCACATAAGAAATACTTCAGACCCATGGACTGACGCAAGAATTGGTATTGGAAGGCACTACACGAATATTCGGAGGCGAGAGAAAAAGACGCTCTAGCCATGTGGAGAATGTACGGTACAGTGTCCGCTCGGTCTTCGACCTCTTGAACACTGAGATCGTGAGTTCAAAACCGATCTGCTACATGGATGCACGTCTGCGTTTTTTTTTTTTTTGAGCGCGCTGACCTGTGTATATATAGGCGCTTTTCGATTGCTTGATCTCATGTTCACAAAGTCCTGCAAAAAGTCTGAAAGACTCCTAGATTGTAGATTAGTTCTGAACTGAAACAGGCCACAGGCGCATGTAACTGATAGTTACGGACAAAATTTGTCCAAGAGTTCCACATTCTTTTTTCTGTGGCGCTAAAGCCCCAATTTGGGCCTAGGCCTACCTCCACGAAACTCTCTGTTTCACTTCGGTTTACTAGATCTTACACATTCGGTAGGACTCCTTGGGTGGGTGATCAGCTCGTCGCAAGGCCTCTACCTGTAGACAAACACAGAAAAACGCACACAAACATCCATGCCCTGAGTGGGATTCGAACCCACGATCCCGGCTTCCGAGCGAGCGAAGACAGTGCATGACTTAGACCGCTCGGCTACCGTGACCGGCAAGAGTTCCACATACCAAACCAAAACATTTCCGTATCAACATATGTCCACATACATTTACTTTGTGACTCATACCTGAAAAAGTATATTTACACTTAAGTGCTCAAAATCTCCTCCATGAAATTCAATTTACAATTTGACACGTCTCATCATGGGCCACCACAACTGTCCAAAGTTGCCGGGACAGTTGCGGCTAGCTCGACAGGCATACGCAATGCGATGGTGAAGTGTCTCCTTGTTGCTAACAACAGCTGCATACACTAAGGATTTTTGGTGTCCAGAAGATACAAATCTGGCAAGCTTGTTGTCCAAGTGGGTCCTCCTCAACCTATCCATTGGCCATGATAGGTCGTACTAAGACCATCTCGCCCAACACGGTTAGAGAGTTCCGGAGCACCATTACGCGTGTACCACTTTCGTGCTCTGACACGATCTTCCAGTAGCTCTGGCAGATCGTGTGAGAGGAAATTTCGGCAGTAGTTGCCTGTACGCTGATGTGACGAAACATGTGGGCCGACCAATCACAAACAATCCCTGCCCACACACCAATACTGAACAACTGAATAGGTCACAACGGTATTCTATCAGCTATGTTACCGGACACGTGTTGCTCCAGATATTTTTACTTGTTTTGTTACGTGGAACTCCTGCCCAGAATTCGTCCGCATCTTTCAGTAACAATCTGTACATACATGAATACGTAAGACCGAAAAGGAACAGCGGATTAACTGCAGTAAATGAACACCAGGGATGACGTGGTAAGTAACATGGCGTATGGACCATTTTGTGAGTGCAACTTCCCACTCTGCAAGCAGCATTCCAGCAATTCCACATGGTCCCACGCAGTCACACCCGTCAACAATACGCGAAATCAGGACCTCACTATTCAAGTCCGTCGCTATTAGCGTGTGTAGGACGAATCAGGTATGCATACGTCGTATTGAGTGGGTGTCACTGAGAAGTGGAATAACCCTGAGTTCCTCTCTGGGATTTAACAACGCAATTGACAATAAGACGGCCAAAGGTTAAAATTCCTCTTTTTACTGTGACCTATCTGACAGGACACAAAGCTCAGGAAAAAAAACAGCAACGAATCCAATTGCATTGCCTGTAATTACGGCGGTAAACGAGTCCTCTGGTTCCAAGACAAGTTGCCACGTTACCAGTTCTCAATAGCACACACTTGTGAACCACCAAACTTCTATGTACACACACACATATATAGATACATGGACAAATGCGGGGAATATCTGGACTTGGCGACTACTACATGTCAAAGAACTCAGCTTCATATAATTACCTTCACATACCACAAAATCTCCTATTAACATTTTCTTTCCAATGGCTGTTCCAGCCCATTCAGGGCCCTGGCCTTTTATTCAGTTCCGTAATCATTTTTTAAAGACGGTAGGACTCCTTGGGCGAGTTATGAGGCCGTCGCAAGGCCGCTACCTAAACAAAGGTTAACACAAACACAGAATAAACGCACACAGACATCCATGCCTTAAGGGGGATTCGAAACCACGCTTCCAGCGTCCGAGAGAGCGAAGACAGTTCTTGCCTTAGGCCGCGCGGCAAGGTCGTACATGTACCTAATTAAGCAGTGCACCATTAAGCGGAGGCACAACTCGCTCCTTATCCCGTTCTCCGACTAAAACATTGTATTTATTTCTTACGCATGGTAATGGACACAGAATGTATGTAGACGCTAAAGTAAAGATTTCGATGGATACGTACATGCTATAAGTCTGTATTTGGCCCAAGGTCAGCATGATTCGAGCTAACTGGCATCCCCTGGGTCACATGCTTAGGCTCAGCCCTTCCTAACAAAGTAGAACATATACGAATGTCTCCATTAGTTTCTAAAGGCCCAACATAGGCAAAAATTATGTTGAAATTTTTTAGTAATTTCTTTTAATCGTATTACATTTCTCTAATTTTATTTTTTAAGGGTTGAAACGTTTATTATTTCCTGCCGCCGCTCACCAGAGCTGGGGCGGTTTACGGCATGCCCCGCAACTCGTCTACCATGAGAGGGTGGGGGGCAAAAGATTTAAAGATGCAAGAGAAACAACATACTTTCCCCTGTCTTCAGTGTTTCCATTAAACAACAAAGCGTGTATCACACACCCACACCCCACCACATTTTCAGTGCCGTGGGGCACCGCCGTAAACTCTTAAACCGCCTCTGGTTGCGTAGCAATACAAAATGACAGTCGTTACTAGGCAGGTTCGATTTAATCGATCTGAACGATCTTGGCACCATAAGAATTAAAACAGCTCAGCTTTTCATTTGACCCAAGGCATACTTTAAAACAATGCAGATAAATGTATCGAGACCTCAAGCTATCACACAGCCCTCTGTTATCTGTAGTGGAAATGAAACGGCATCTGTGACAGGCGGCTTATGTTATCAATATAAACAGGACACCACAAAATGATAATATTCAACGTGGTGTCACAGGCAAAAATATTACGAATACAAAGCCCAGAGCCCCCTACGAATATGGGACCAATCAAGTAGAGTAAAGATAAAGGTAAAAATATCGCTGTAGGAGGCCATGGAAGCCCACAGGGTGACGTCGAGGCTCCCACATTTGCTAGACAACCGTCTCAAATATGGCGGTGAGGTTGTGAGCCTTACGCGCCAGCCTCTCCCTTTACCACCAGGAAGATTTCTGGTACTCATTTATGTTAAGAGGCTGAGTTGACACCAGGGCCATAAAATCAAGCAGAATACGGGCTGGAATTTTAGAAGTATGTCCGAACATATGCCAAGGACCCTGAGAGCTATACCAGCGGTAGCGTAGCTACTGGCAGGGCCTCCCTTGCTGGACAGGTCAAAGGGTAGGCATCAGACGAAGAGAGACACCAAAAACTGATGCCGGAAGCAGCGTCATCAGCAGCGACTTGAAGCACAGAGCAAATGATGCTCGAGATGGTTCAAGTTCGTATAGCAACAGGCGTGACCAGAGCGGTTTGAACGGCTGCTGTACTGCGATGTGGAAAGCATATGGAAAAACTACCACATTATCACTTTTCCTGGATAGTCTCTTTCCAAAAACGGAAGATCGCATTAAGTGGAGGAACTGTTTTGGAAGAGACTGTGGACCTGTCGTCTTGACAGATTACTGATGAATGAATGTCCGAACAAATTATATCATTTGTTGCAAGACATGAAATTTAGGGGAGTAACAGAACAACCATAAATCCGTAGCAATTATACTCTCTGACAGACCTAAAGGGTAGGGGATTTGATGGAGACATGCTGCTCAACGTGGAAAGAAATAACAGATGGAAAAAAGAGGCAAGAACGAAAGTAAGTAAAATAACTTGAACGAATATAAGAGCAGAAAGTAAAGAGAGAGAAAACAAAGAACGAGGTCAGATAAAGAGAAGAAAAAGAAACGAAAGATATAAGCAAAAAAGAGGAAAGAAAAACGAGCATTTGTTTGTTTAGTCCCTATTTTATTGTTTACTTAACGCCATTCTCCATACCAGAAGCTGTATAGCGCCTGTTGGTAAAGTGATGATGAATCAGAAAGGAAGCGGCACTGGTCTAATTTGAAGTGCTTCAGGGGAATGAAGAAAACCATGCATAGCCTCAGCCAGTTTTGCAGGTAGATATTTTAACCCAGGAACTCCCAGAGTACGATGCAGGAGTAGCGAGACATATGATTCTACGTCTGTTAGATCCAAAATAAACGCTTATCACATATACATAAATCGGCAGCCACTTTGCACAGAGTTGAAGCATGTAAGAGAACAGACTACGGCAGCTCGTGCGTCTCCACGCAACCTGTGCAGGAAATAGGGCTACTAACGCTGCCTCAGTGTCAGTTCCATCTAGCGTCGCATGGTGGGCTGACTGAACGGATCGAGAGAACCTGCGAGGAAACCGTAGTGACCAAATCCAGGCACTACCTGGGTATTTACATGGAGGAACTAAGAGAAACCATGAACACCTTCAGTCCTGGCCGAGATTCGAGTCGTGCACCTTCTGAATACAAGTCCCTGAACCAACCAGATCTGGTACACCTGCCACAAATTTCCCTTAAAATCAGTAACGTAGGTTTACAGTCAACACTGTTCAATACAACATGGTACTTGAACACGCAGATTATAATAACGTAAATCCGGGTGAAGTGTCGGGTACTATTAGCGGGCGCAAACCCGAAGAACTGATAATGTCAGTTTTAGATAACAGGCCTGTTTCGAAAATATAAGCATTCGTGAGCCAGGTAAAACTGATCAGCGCATACCAACCTTACTGGATTCTCATTCGTCACTGGAGAGGATGTAAGACATTAGATCTGTTTCGGACATAGCGCGCATGCGTGAGCCAGGTAAGACTGATAAGCGGATATCAACCTTATTGGATTCTCATTCGAGACTGGAAAAGAGACATTAGAACTGTTTCGGACATCGCGAGCATGCGTGAGCCAGGTAAGGCTGATCAGCGCATACCAACCTTACTAGGTTCTCATTCCTGACAGGAGAAGGTATAAGACATTAGATCTGTTTCCGAAATCGCGCGCATGCGCGAGCCAGGTAAAGCGACTCGGTGCATACCAACCTTACTGGATTCTCATTCGTGACTGGAGAATTCTTACCGTAGGACGGAGGACTCTTACCACTGTGCCTGCGGTGGTGGCAGAAGCGACGCTAGGGAATGTGTCAAGCTGACTGCGCTGCCACTGGCGGTGGATCTGAAGCGAGGTGTCGGCGAACCTGAAGTGGCGGAACGCTGCATCCTGCAATTGCCAGGCATTTGTCAGCACCCTCTCACACTAAGCGTCACCCTACATCCCCTCTCTCCCCCAGCTCATTCACACATGATGGAATAGTATGTACGGCTCCACAGAATCTGAACTTAAAAAACTATATTTTTGTATTGAGGGCTTCGACAAAATGCCCCAAGTAAACGAATAGAGAAGAAATGTCCGTTTGTCTGCTTTCATGTTTCACCTCAGACACTACTAAATGGACTGAGTTAATAATCAGTACCATCAGCCAACGCCAAACGTTACTATAGTGTTCGACGGCCATAGTTCGATTCCAGGTCGTGCAAGATTATCTTTCCAATATTCAGAAGGTCCCTGGGGCCCTCCCAGCCTCCTATCGAATGGGTATCGGGGTATCTTTCACCAAGGATAAATCTTCCGGATTGTGAAGCTCACCACTCACCATCTATTGCCAAGATCAAGAATCGTGAAGCTATACCTCCACTTTCCCATCTTCATGGCACAGTGCTTAACTAATTAAGCGCAGAGACAAAATCTTCTTTTATGCTTTATGTAATTCCCAATATCCGTCCGTCCGTCCGTCACCTCGGAAGCTGATAATATTGAGAATGTCTATATAAAAGATGTCAAGTGTTAGGAGAAGTAGCCGGATAGCGTAATCGCTAAGCGACTGGCTACGGGCTGGACGACCGTGGGGTCGGAGTTCGTGTCCCGGTAAGGTCAAGAATTTTCTCCTCTCCACGTCGTCCAGACCGGCTCTGGGGTCCACCCAACCTCCTATCCAATGGGTACCAGGGCTCTTTCCCTGGGGGTAAAGCAGCCGGGCCGTGAAGCTGATCACTCACCTGCAGCTGGTGCCGAGGTTTAGAAAATGTGAACCCATACGCCTTCATGGTGTAGTGCTTAATTAGATAAACATAGAAACAACTTCACCTTCTTTACCTTTAAAGACAAACTGTTAATTTTGCTGTTCCTAGTAAAATTCTCTCTCCCATAACTAAAGCGCTGGGGGTATGACGACAGTGAGAAGTTACAATCACTTAGCAATCACTCAGCTACAAGTTAATTTACTATACGCTCCTCAGCTCAAATATTTGGCGCTTCAGAATAGTGGAGAAAAATGTAATTATACTGCTTAATGACGCCATGTAAGCTGGAGCACATCGGTTTCCCCGTGAAGGCGAGGCGTTATGAACTGGAATGGATCTGGGAGGAAGCGGGAATGGCCTCTCCTGGAACCACACAGGAGAGGGTGAGAAAATCACGTCAGGTTAGATGTGTCCCATCCGGAATTCTAAGCAATCATCTCACCAATACGAGTCCGCAGCATTTCTGAAACATCGTTAACTTTGTAAGATTTGAGGTTTTCACGGCGGTGACTATGAAGAAAGCAGTCTTCTTGGATTTGGCACCGTGTATATGTGGTGTTAACCGACGTTTCGGAGGAACGTATCGCCCCCATCTTCAGGGTAGAAGAAAAAGTATAAGAATTCTGCAAGCGACAACACCGTGAGAAACGGTAAAGCAGTCTGCTTTAAACTTATTTAAACGGGTAACACGCGGTTTCTCCCGCTCGTCAGCTTGCGTGGCAAAGCCATGCGACACATTAATATTCCCGTCTTGCAATTTAAGTTCGAGGCTCACGCGTTGCCTTACCTCTGAATTCCACCAGCCGCAGTTCCAGTTACTGTTTCTTTCTTCTTGGCGCTACAGCCCTCATTTGGGCCTAGGCCTACCTCCATGAAACTCTCCGTTTCACTTCGGTTTACTAGATCTTACACATACGGTAGGACTCCTTGGGCGAGTGATCGGCTCGTCGCAAGGCACCTACCTGTACACAAACACAGAAAAACGCACACACACATCTATACCCTGAGTGGGATTCGAACCCACGATCTCGGCTTCCGAGCGATCGGAGACAGTGAATGCCTTAGACCGCTAGGCTACCGTGACCGGCTTCCAGTTACTGTTACTGCTGTGTATATTTCTTTGGCAAGTTCCAGGCCGCTACAGATCAACGACCGCTGATTCCTGACATAATTATAGCGTGCAAAATAATAAAAAACTGCAATAATAGAATATCAATGAACGAAATGTCTGCCCATGCAGCCGCGACTTTTTACAACACAAAGTTTCGATGCACATCAGCTGTTACATAGGAACCAAGTGATAATCTGTGAAGGCAGGAGAACATTTCTATGGAGTTTACTCCGTCTGGTGAGCGAGTTACTTAACATCTTAATCCGAGGTTAAGTTCCGCTGAGGGCATTAACCTGCAGACCGTGATCGACCAACAATCTGAAAAAAGTTTACAACAAGTTGACAGAGAGACGCACTGTTCTGCTTCCTAGTTGAAAGCCGTGATATTTTGCTGCAAGAACAAAGTCGAAATGGGCATCACCGGGTGTTCTGATGCTTTAACACCTGTAACACTAGTTTTGAAATCCAAATATTTAAAAAGTCAACTCTTCCGCGAACAAATTGACGTACACTCTATGCAGGAAAGGTGAAGTATGTTTTCCGTACCATATTTTGGTAATATGTGATTCGTGTAGCTCTAATGGCATATAAAGGAAGAAACGGAGAGACAGATAGGCACAGCAAGGATGAAGAAGGAAGAAGGAATCGATAGAGAGAACAAAGAGAAGGAGAAGAAATAAACAGAAGTGTGCATCCAATCTTGCTGTCTACTAGCTACTTTCTTTAAGTGATTTATCAGACTTGCCTTCCAACGACGAAAAGTCCTTACACTAAGATAGGACATAGTAAACTTTCGACTATAGCGTTTAGTTAACGAAAATCCTTTGTTGGCTCTACACACAGAAATTATTAACCATTAATAAAGGACAAGAATTCTCAAACTTTCAAAACCGATAACTACGTAAAAGGCAAACGATTAATCAAAATCAAATTTATTACCGTATTTAAAAAAAAAATGAAACGTCATTGAATTTTCAGGTCAGAACTATGACGCATGTGGACTTCCCTATCAAAAGGATACATATATCACCAGGACAACCGTTTCAAACATTTAAGCCTTCATAAAAATCAAATACTAATATTTCCGAAACACTAGAGTTTAATATAATTTAAATATTGTGTGAAGTATTTTCCCACCTTGCCTACTGATGACAGCAACGTTTTATTAACTGACACTTGTTATCTGTATGAATATACCAGAACATGTTCTCTAGAACTACATGGGCGTGTAGGGATTATGCGTTTTGGTGTAATACAGAAGACCGTCTTCTTAAGCGGCATAGCAAATGTATGGTTCAAAAACCACAGGAGCAAGAAACAAGAAACAGATATCTGAGAGAGTGACCATAGTTTTTATATAGAAGTTTCCAAATCTTGTGGTTGCAAGTCAGTAACGCCAGGACCTATGTCGTAAGATTCATCATTACATCCACGACTCTAACATCACGCAAATAAAATCACTGTGCATCACACTTGTCATCACAAGTTCTATTCCAGAAACATCGTATAATAAATATTTAAAATACGGTCGCTTCGCTGTCAAAGCAAACGCGAGATCAGAATTGTGGCTGCTATATGGAATTACTGAAACGAACAGAGAAAGCGACTTGCAGAACCATAAATGCTGTAGACATATTAATAATATAAAAAAAAAAAACTCTGTGACCTTTAGTCTGCAAGCGAACTGAACGGAGTGAGCGACCGCCGTTTGTCAGCGAAGTTAGTGCCAACTTTAGCGGACAGAGGGTGTCGCGTGGTCGGCGCAACGGATCCCCAAGGCCGTTAATTTCGGTTTTCTAGACCGAAGTTTCTACGTTTCCATTCAACCAGCTCCTCAATTATCCTCACGAGGCTGAGTGGACCCCGTTCCAGACCCACTACTTCTCAGAAAATCTGGTAGCGCCAGGATTCGAACTCGGGACCTATGGATCTGTAGCCAGGAACACTGACCCCTACACCACAGAGGTGGTCCATATTAATATACTTTTATTTTTTATAATTTTATACAAGAAATTTATCACGACTTATATGCCGTTGAATGGATACATTTAACCCTGCAATTCAGTAATGTTTTATTTATTTGTGCAATTATTTCATTATTTAATCACAAACCACATGATAATGGTGCACATATAGTGACAAATGAAAAAAATACAATTTACTGAACCGCTGACATGTTAGTAGTTACTACAGGATTCTGACGATGGTGTGTAACACATAGATATTGGGTTTTCGGACTTATCCATCGTCCTGGTTTTTAAGATAACTAAGAAAAACAAGACGTTTCGGAAACTGGATCTCACCTGAGGACGTAAACAGATCCAGTTTCCGAAACGTCGTGTCTTTTCTTAGTTATCTTAAAAACCAGGACGATGGATAAGTCCGAAAACCCAATATCTCTGCGCTGACATACTGTTATGCATTTTAATTGATTTTATTAAAATTACAATCAGTGTACTCTGTTACTGTACTGACGGCCCCGATACCTCGGCATTAAGTGAATTAGATACAGGGCCCATATTGGGCAAAACTTCGAAGTATAAAGCCAAACACATTCAACATGTCGGCAGAGCGCAAGAGAAGCAGTCTTCTGAAGCCAATTAACAGGTTACAAGCAGCGTCTATCAAGGAATCGGAGAAGACCTCTGAGGAAACTACTGCATGAATGAGGCGGAAAGGGGCCAGCAAATGGCGCAGCTCCTTGACTGCTAGACGACCGTTCTTCTTCTTCTTCCTCCTCTTCCTCCTCCTCCTCCTCCTCTTCTTCCTCTTCCTCTTCTTCCTCCTCCTCTTCCTCCTCCTCCTCTTCTTCCTCTTCCTCCTCTTCTTCTTCATCTTCTTCTTCTTCTTGTGGCGGTGGCGGCGGCGACGCTGAAAGAGTTGCTGCACAAGCTGTTTTGTTTTACGAGCAGCTCGTTTCCGAGTGACTAATACGTTTCATTCTAATCAAGAACATATCTTGCGTTGCTGCCACATTACCTGACTCGAAACAGATGTCGCTGCCGTCCGCGCCGTTCTTTCATTTGGCGAATTCTCAAAATAGCTTTCTCGTTCTACATTTCCTTGTACACATTCCCCCCCCCCTCCTCCCTGCTGAGGTCTTTTACCTCTGAAAGTTAAAATATGTACGGTAACCATATTAACCACCAGCATTTTGCCTCTGCGTTACAATACGAGGTCATGCAAGGTTCAGTTTCATATGTAGGGTCTACATAAAATATAATTATACACAGATTTCGCAAACATACAGTTTGTGAGCCTAGAAAAAATGTCACTTTCCTACAGCCTTCCGCGGACCTAACACACACACAAATACAGGATCATTCTAAATTATTATCGTGATATCCTTGGCATATAAACGGAAATCCAGACAATAATTTAGAATCACTAAGTATTATGAAATTTACTCCGTAGTTCCTAATCTTACCAGTGTGTGTGTATGTATATATATATATATAT